>NC_048281.1:30982698-31045383 GCF_009762535.1 Notolabrus celidotus | reverse complement strand
AAATACTTTGAGTTTGAGCTACAACCTTTGAGCTGAGCATACAGGTTCAACTACTCAGACTGATGTCAGCAGGCATCACTAAAGAGAGAGCACTATTCAAGATCAACATCATAAAGTATATCCATTGCATTCATTTGATTCCTAAATAAAGACATTGGTAAGAAGTGCATTACATTATTTAAATGCACTTAGTAAAGTGTTTTGAATGCAAAATAATGGAATTCAAAACATGCTTTTAAAATGCAATGAACTAAGGAAATCCAGCAGTTAATAGCGATTTAAAATATAAGTGTTTTGACATCCTTCAAAATGATTATAAACATGGAGCATGGGAGAACTGTATAATTGTATGTCACTAAAACACATACACATCTAAATCTGCTACATATAATAAGACCAATCTCTTATCCCACTAATGCTCACTTTGAGGTTTCACAGACTCGTGCTCACGTCTGATGAGAGTGAATCTCTGTCTCTCCTTCTGTCCAAGTGGCCGCTGAGGATGCATCCTGTCAGCAGCACCTCAGCTGCTGAAGTGTGAAGATCATGGAAGCTTTCCATCTCTGACCACACTCGTGAGCTTGATTCCTTTGTAAAGCCAGTGAAAGTGATCACTTTCATGAGTTGTTAATCTTGTCAAGTTCTTTGTTCCAGCTTAAGAACTTGTACTTCCAGAAAGAAAGAGACATGAAAAGCTTTATTTTTGGTTGCAGAGTTTGTGTTTGTGTTCGTTCAGGGGTTTCAGTCAGAGTTTTTCTCCATGCACAAAGCATTTTGGACTTCTAAAGTAATAAATATAAGCCAGTGTACATGCTGATTGTCTTTACAACATATTCCATTGCAGAGTGTTTTCATTTCTTTTGCTGATTTGAGATTTTTGTTTATTTCAGTGATCATATTAGCAGGGAAAACTTATTCTAAGCAATATTTAAGTATTTAAAAGTTTATTTTCTCAGAATAAGCAAGGCATGCTAACAATTAGTCAACTTCTTCATTTGAGATATATTCACCTTAATTTGAGTTGTATTAAAGCGGCACTTCTCTAGGTTTAACACCATCTTGTACTTATAAGATGACAAAGTTGAATTTGAGCATTTTGAGATATAATGTCTTCTCATAGTGAGCTGGATATACTAATATTCAGTCATGTTGTTTTTTAGGATAAGCCAGCTCTGCTCTAAAGGAGGTGTTTCATTGTGTGCATGTAGTTTGAGGATGTATATTCTTATCTGATTTAGAAGAAACAGTGTCTGAAAACTGAAACCCACCCTTAAAAACAACTTTTCTTTCTTTCTTTTTTCTTTTTTTCTTCCTCTTTCTTTTTTCTTTTTTTTTCTTTCTTCCTTTTTTCTTTCTTTCTTTCATTCTTTCTTTCTTTCTTACTTTTTTCTCATTCTTTCTTTCTTTCTTTTTTCTTTCATTCTTTCTTTCTTTCTTTCTTTCTTACTTTCTTTCTTTTTTCTCATTCTTTCTTTCTTTCTTTCTTTCTTTCTTTCCTTCATTCTTTCTTCTCATTCTTTCTTTCTTTCTTTCCCCTTTCTTTCTTTCTTTCTTTCTTTCTTTCTTACTTTCTTTCTTTTTTCTTTCATTCTTTCTTTCTTTCTTTCTTTCTTTCTTTCTTTCCTTCATTCTTTCTTTCTTCTCATTCTTTCTTTCTTTCTTCCTTCCTTCTTTCTTTCTTTCTTCTTTTTTCTTTATTACTTTCTTTCTTTTTTCTTTCTTTTTTCTCTTTCTTTCTTTCTTTCTTCTTTCTTTCTTTATTACTTTCTTTCTTTTTTCTTTCTTTTTTCTCTTTCTTTCTTTCTTTCTTCCTTTTTTCTTTCTTTCTTCCTTCATTCTTTCTTTCTTTATTACTTTCTTTCTTTTTTCTTTCTTCCTTTTTATTTTCTTTCTTTCTTTCTTTCTTTGTTTTTTCTTCCTTTTCTCTTCCTTTCTTTCTTTCTTTCTTTCTTTTATCACTGGAGCTGTTTTCTGATAGATTCTCCAATAAAAGTCATTTCCTTAAATCAAGTTTAAGGGTTTGTCTTAAATCAAGATTATCTGTCTTCTATAAATAAGATCTCAGCTTGAAAAATGTCTGAAATGTAAAATAAACCTTGTTTCTTCTAAATGACATCTCAAAACAAGATCATTTCAAGATTGTTTGCCTTAACAAGATATTTAAGATGTCTTAAAACAAGTCCCTCTATCTTGCTCAAATGTTACTTGTTCAGTAAATTTATCTTAAATCAAGTGGGAGAAGACATTTGGACTAAAAATGAGACAGTTTCACTTGGTAAGATTTGGAGTTTTTGCAGTGTGGTTTTGATTCCCACTCTTGGCGTCTTTAGCACCAAATGTTTGGTGTAGACTTCTGTGTTGTTAAAATTGTAAATTTGTATTTCTAGGGTTCTTCTACGACAGCTGGTGTTCAGTAACAAGTATTAAGTTTGTTTCATTTATAATTTGGTCACACGGCCAAAACACAGGATTCTTGCCACAGTGTTGAGTATTTTTGAATTCTCTTAAAACTCAATAATCAAAATTTGTGAGAGTAATTTGATTGTATTGTTCAGAATACTACAACTTCAGTGAGAAGTTAAGTTCCCTTTAAGATGAATCATCCATATCTATGAGATGCTTTGTGTTGTGACAGCCACACATCTCCAGCTCACCAGGTCGGAGGGATCTGATATCCTTTCTGCCAGCTGGTTGACGTTTGGAGTCCTGCAGAGTCAGCCGAACGGGGGGAGAAAAACTGGATCCAGCACAAATGTTTATCTAACAGATGATGGTACAGTCTGTTACTCCCGTGGATGCTGTCATACATACGATCTGTTCTGCAAAGACCATAAACACAAACCATGCATGCACCAAGGACAAGGTACAATGCTTGTGGTGTGTTAGGAACGGAGCCTCTGTCATGTCTGGACGTTTCATAAGCGCTGTAAACGTGTGATGTCCTGAGCATGTGAGGGGTCTTTAAATAGCCGTGCTAGAAAACTGTGATCTGGAGAATTCTCACAAAAGCACTGAGAGAAATGTGCTGAAGGATATGACCATTGTGAACAATAAAAAAGAGACAATACATGTCTTCTTACACGTTTTTAAACCTTATTTTTAAGCTTTTTAATAAGGATATGTCAAATTTTGGATTCCTGTTTGGACAGAACCAGCGTTTTACTTTCAATATGCTAGGCTGATAAGTGATGGATCTTGAAACACATCATTAAGGGAATAAATCAGTTGTTATAGTAACACAATTGATTGATAAATCTGATTATTAGACATGTATTTCCCTATTTGTGTTTTAAGTATATCAATCCTACTGAGAGCAAAAGAAAGGCTTCACCCAACATCATCCAATCTCAGGTTAACCTATTATAAAACAAAAAGCAATACAATTTCCAAACATGGGGAAGCAGCTATTAAACCAAATGTGCACACAAACACATTACAGGGCAGGGCTCATGGGAGCAGGAAACATGCTTACAAAGGGTTGTTTGACATCAGAACTATGGGATGATGTATTGCTCTAAAATCTGCTCTGTTCATCAATTCCTTCTCCTGCGATAGCGCCTTTTTCCTCCACAGCCTTCTGGTCCAATTACCTCAGATCCTCTAGCACCTCACAGCACAACACATGTTTGCATGATTGCTTTGTGTGTAGTGATCAGCTGTTAACATGGGATGGAGGTACAGTTTGTTCTGCATAGACTCTGTAGCGTCACTACAATGTGGTTAATGTTATCTCGTTCTAAATGCTCTACCACTCTGACATTTTTTTATAGTCTTATTTTAAAGGTTATTTTATAGGGAAACATTAGGAAATGTGGGGTGAGAAAGAAGGAAAGGGTAAGCACCAAGTCATGCATGGACCAGGAATAAATCCTACAACCAGTGCATTGAGGATTGCAGCCTCTGTAGATGGGGGGCTCCCATGGTCTATCATTTTATCCATCCATCCATCCATCCATCCATCCATCCATCCATCCATCCTTCCATCAATCCATCCATCCATCCATCCATTCATCCATCCATCCATCCATTCATCCATCCATTCATCCGCCAATCTAACCATCCATCAATCCATCCATCCATCTGTCCATCAATCCCTTTGTCCATCCATCCATCCTCCTCTCCATCAATCCATCTGTCCATCCATCCAGCCACCAGTCCATCCATCCATCCATCCATCCATCCATCTGTCCATCCATCCATCCATCCAGCCACCAGTCCATCCATCCATCCATCCATCCATCCATCCATCCATCCAGCCACCAGTCCATCCATCCATCCACCCATCCATCCATTTATTTATCCATCCATTGCATCCATCCTCTATCAATCCAACCATCCATCTATCCATCTTTTCATCCATCCTTACATGCATCCATCCATACATCCTTCTGTCAATCTAACCATCCATACATCTGTCCATCAATCCCTTTATCCATCCATCATCAGTTTATCTTTTTATCTATCTTTTTATCTATCCTTTTATCCCTCCATCCATCAGTCTATCTTTTTATCCCTCCATCCATCAGTCTATCTTTTTATCCATCCATCCATCCATGCATCCATCCATCTAACCATCCATCCATCCATCCACCTGTCCATCAATCCTACTATACATCCATCCACCTGTCTATCTTTTTATCCATCCATCCATCCATGCATCCACCTGTCTATCTTTTTATCCATCCATCCATCCATCCATGCATGCATGCATCCATCCATGCATCCATCCATCCAACCATCCATCCATCCATCCATCCATCCATCCATCCATGCATTCATTTATAAATTAATTCATCCATCTCCCCATTCGTCCATCCATCCAACTATTCCTGCATATATCTCTCTTTCCATGAAACTAGTTCTTTATATTTATTTGTAGGACATTTCTAAAATGTATTTGTAGGTCAAAAAGTCAAAAACATAAAAATCTTCACTAACTGGACACAGTAAGGAGAGCTGTTCTCATTTTGAATGTTGATACATTTTAAAAGAGTCTACATGGCTTCAGTGAAATATGAACCATATCAATAATTGAATGAAAATGAATCTCCAAATGTGCATCAGAGGATTTGTCCAGCAGTAAGTCTTTGAAATCAACCTGCCAGGCCGGACAGACAGGATTAATGCTTGTGTTCAGGGTTTCCAGGCGCCTCTGCTAATGATCCATTCAGAGCCATGGGAGTCTTTCCCTGATACAAATAACTGTTATTTACTGCCTCATTACAAATGAAATCTATAACGTCAGGACTGAAGAGAAAGGAAAATAAAAAGCTCACAGCCCTGAACGTGACACATGAGCACCTGCTTTATGTCTCACTACACAACATTATGAGACAACCCTCGAGAAACGAGGAGACACTTTAACCTTTGACTCTCTTCATGAAGTTCAGCTTGTTGGGTAGTTATGCTTCTAATGGTTATTTCACCTTATAGGTCCACGGTTCGGTAACCTCTGCCTTCTTAATGTCATTAAAGGTGCATACCTAACCTGACCACTCCTCTGGTTGCAGTATCACCCAGAAACCACAGGGGGGATGCTGAACCTGAAGACATGCTCCCACCCTGAGTCTCAACCCTCTTGTATCCCTTTTCGACCAAGGCAGTTTCAGGGCCGGTTCAGAGCAGGCAAACTTCAGGCAAACTTCATCCCAACCTACCTACCTAAACCATTCAGCATATCTCAAATACACTACTTTTTAACCCTACAATGATGTGGTCTTGTTAATAAATAACTCCAATCTGGGCAGAGAGGTTCCAGTTTTATTTGCATAAGTGAAATGGTTTGGCAATGCAAGTCTGGAACTGTGAAGCTTTTTTTTTCTTTTTCCACATACAAATTGCAAAAGTCTGAGACATTATTATCCATGCCTCAAACTAACATACAAAAAAGATAAATAATGTATGAATAAAAACCAAAGGATCTATAAAAAACACAAGTAAAATAAATTAAAATACCAAAACAATAACATAAATTAGATTTAAATAGTAATAATACAACAACAATACAACAATACAACTTGGAGGATGTCAAGTGCCCTAGATTTTGCTATGTTATTATTTTTTCATGGGGTTGTTTTTGTTACAGGGGTCTATAAACGGCTGCCATATTGAGTAAAACATATTTATTTTTCCTCTCAGGATGAATTTTATTTTCTGTAACTGCAAATGCTTCATTACATCATTCATTAGAGCTAGATAAATTGGAGTTTTTTTGTTTTGGAACTGTTAAACTTTGCTTTTGCGTTAAAGCTCCTGTGAGGTTGGTGTTGGTTTGGCGCCCCCTGTGGACAAAACAGTACATCACATCTTGTTGCTGTTTTTTTTCTTTTCCTGCTCTTTTAACAGCCTGAAGTAAATGGAGCACCGCCTGCAAGCTAGTTCAGGCAGACAACTCGAGCTGCGCTCAGTCATACTGACACGTCATCATCCTCCCTATCAGCTGATCTCAACACCCTCATTTGGTGGTCTATTTAAGCTGCATGTCTCCCCGTCTCTGTCTCTGCCTCTGCTTTGCAAGTGCTCCTGCTGTCCTGCTCAGTGCTGTGTGCAAACTTTGTACCCACCTCCTCCCCGGCATCCACCTGCGGGCTCCGAGGGGGGTTAGTCCTATCTCATTGCTCCCAAATGTATGCATTTAAATAATGTATGCTGAGTAATGAGGTTCGGAGCCCATACGCCAAACACAATACTGTATGCTGCAATAAACTTTATCTTAAGTGAACGTGAGTTGTCGTACTGAACACTTATTAAGAATCTTTGAATTGGAAAATGTACAAACACAGCTGTTTTGGCTGCATTCAGATAAACGCTTGGTCGACACCTACCCTGCAGCAGTGGTTTCAGGCATTAAAAATACATGTATAGAAATAGTAAATCTGTATGCTAATGGTGTGGTTTGCTTTTGTAGGTCATAAAGAGGCAGTAGTATTAATCTAAGTCTGTTTCATAACCAGCTAAAAACTCCCTACAGGAGCTTTAAACATATCTTTTAGTTGAGGTCACATGAGTTCACACTCATCTGCTCCTACAGCTTTACCAAAATCTATTTAAAGATGAAACATATAAAAGCTGGATGTCACATTAAATA
Source organism: Notolabrus celidotus (assembly GCF_009762535.1). NCBI lineage: Eukaryota > Metazoa > Chordata > Actinopteri > Labriformes > Labridae > Notolabrus > Notolabrus celidotus. The sequence continues at coordinate 31,038,296 of NC_048281.1, read as the reverse complement.
CACATTCTCGTGAAAGTTGCAGATACGTTTGTTAAAGTTCTCAAATAATGTTTCTTTGTGTTACAATAAGACTTCGATTTGATTCCACTGACAGGCCACGAAGGAGACAAAACATAAACATTAAACGAATTTGGTAATTGACTTTGTGATTTCTGTAACTGCAGATTTTAATTTCTAAAACCGTTAAGCCATGAATGAAAGAGATGATGTCATTCAGCTCGTTATAGAGAAACAGAACACATTCAAAGCACGATCCACTTTAAAGCATTCCCAAAAATTACTACCATGTGAACAGACACAAGCAACAACTCTGCCAACAAAGCTCTCCTCCTCTTCTCTGTCTGTCTCCTGTGTCTACCCACACACACACACACACACACACACACACAGAGATAGAGACAATGGCTAGTTTGTGCAGTTCTTATCTCTACGTGTTGAGTGGCCAGTTCTTGAGTCCATCGTGCCACACTCCAGCTCTATCTGTTCAGACGCCAGAGCTCAGTCTGTTCTCCCATCTCCATCCTTCTTCCTCCTCTGACCTCCTCCACTATCAGACCCGTACTACAAGACTAAAAGCTTTCTATCTTCATTTTATCCACCACCTACATGGCTGGAGAAGTGGAACTGTGCCTCCAGGGTCCAAATAAGGATCTGGGGCTCACAGTCCATTAATAAAATTCATAGAGCTTTATATTTGAGGTACGAGATGCCGTCTTCAGTCTCAGACAATTCTCCCTCTACGATCCCTCCAACAGTCTCAGTCCCTGGTCAGGTTTAACAGGATGTGTATCTTGTTTTTATTGGGGTGAGTCATACATCAAACAATATGTATGTGTGCAAAAACGATAGCATAATTGTTGCATCATTTCTTTAAAACAGGGCGTGGAAGACGCTTCCACAGCTACAAACAGAGATGTTTTTAGAGTCCATTAATCAGTTTGTTGTTTTTTATATTAATGAATTTGTTGTTTGGTCGAAACAATGACTTAAATTGAGATGCAAAATGTAATTAAATGTTCCCCAAAGTCAAAGCTGAGGTCCTTGAAGGGACAGACATTTAGAATAAGACTTTTAAAGGGATAGTTCAGGGTTTTGGAAGTGAGATTGTATGAGATACCTCTTAATTATAAGTGTGTATCGAACAGCAGATGCAAGTTGGGTTGTCCCCTGTGTTGAGAAACCATTAGAGGTAGGCATATCATTGTTGCTGTCAAAATTGCTCATCTAAAGTTGTTTTTTTCTGTTCTTTTTTTGTTGTTTTATTGTCTTTTTGGAAACCTGCAAACCCAAACAGTGCTGCAGAGTGCACCCACAAAACAGTGCCAACACAGTGGCTTTCTGACGCCAGAGTTAAGATAACCTTCTCTGTATAGCATACTCTTACACCAACATCAGTGCTTGGTTGAGCTTTTTTTAAATGTAAAGGGCTTTTTCTGTCTTTTTTAAGGGCGGCAGATGCCTAGTGGTCTAAGCGCCCCATATACAGAGGCTATAGTCCTGATCACAGAGGTCTTCCCCCACTCTCTGCTCCCCATGTTTCACGTCCCTTTTCAGCTATAAAGACAAAAATACCCAAAAATTTAACTTAGAAAAAAAAGTAATGTTTTTTTTAAATCAAGTGGTAAAATTGGCCTCATCTGCAGAAGTGTCTTCTGTGCAAGTATGACTACTTTCTCAACGAAGAGGCCGAGATGACCTGGATCTCCTGTGGGTAACACTCTCTACTAACAAGAACCTCAAACAACACACTTCAAATTTAGAGAAATTTAGCAAAACAGACTTGGTAGAAATGGAATATAATATTCTCAAGTATGTTGGAACTAGTGTATAATCATTTGAATATCTCGAGAAACTAAGAATCTCTTTGTTTTTGTTGAAATTTTGCCTTTTAGATCTACATGGGAGCCAATCCTCTTCCACGGAAGCTGCCATCTTGCACCGCCATGTTGGCATCCACATTCCCCTCAGCAACTTTGTCTTTGTGTATCATTCTCATTCTTCACACAAAGAAGAAGAAAAACAAATTCTCAAGTCTTCCATCCCCTGCAGGAAGTAGGTGACATGGTCATACACACGATGGCTTTTTAAAAACATTTCAGAGAGAGCAAAACAATTTCCTCTAGCACAGTAGATTATAACACACTCAACTGGAGATGAGTCAGACAAGTCAGCAGGTCATTGCAGGCTGAGGATGCAACAAATGCATTATATCCCTTTCCTGCAGCCACAGAAATCCTTGGACGGTCTCATTTCCGAAATATCCAGACACTGACAGGCTAATGACAAGAGCTAATAGCAAACCACAAGGAGAGTAAGAGTCCCAGAGAGGTGTTCTGTTGTGCTGCCAATGGGACTGTAACACTGACTGTGTATGAGCAAGTCTGGGTTAGGGTTCAAAAATTGAACGTTTGGTTGAAATTGCAGTAATGGAAACTGAAACTGGGTTTTTATTTTAGAATCAAGCCCTGCCTGTCTATAGAGTCCAAAAGAGACTGTTAGTTGCTACTTTTATGTCTGTGTTGGATTACAGTAACTACAGTACACATATTCTCAAAGCTTGCATACTCAGTACACAGTGTGTGTCAGGGAGCATTTACTCATTGCAAACACAGCACTAGTGTGTTCTTATTTAGAAGTCTATGTTAAGTCTGGTTCATTCATACCTTCTTACCTTTTCCAGACAGAAGAGTCCAGGAACTTAGAATCCCTGGTCTCAGGATTTTTTTTATATTCTCTGTCCCAAAGGTCAGGGCTGCTCCCTTAATGAACTCAATGAAAAGGTCTTGCTTAAAGCTTTTAAGCCTCAAACTTGCTACCTGACAAACAGCGGACCGGGAAAGGTAGTTCTGGGGGCTAAAAGACCCCGGAACTCTTGGTCGAAGTGCACCTATGGTTTGGCAATGCAAGTCTACATCTCTGAAACTTCAAGAAAAATTATGATTTTTTTCTGGCTTCTGCTTTAAAGCTCCTGTGAGGTCTGTGCTGGTTTTGGTGCCCCCTATGGACAACACAGCACGTCTCATCTTGTTGCTACATTTTTCCCGTATATTTTTTTCTTTTCCTGCTCTTTCAACAGCCTAAAGAAACACTTCCAAAGAATCCTTGAAGTGGAACATGTACAAACATAGCTGTTTTGGCTGCATTCAGACAAATGCTTGGTCGACACCTACCCTGCAGAAGTGGGTTCAGGCATTTAGCAGAACAGATTGGTAGTAAAATAACATTCATAAGTATATTTAAGTGAGTGTATAGTCATCTGAATATAAAAATCATGTTTTTATGAACTTAGAATTAGCCTTTTATATCTAAGGAGCAGGTCCCCTTCTACGCAGATCACCATCTTGCTCATATTGCGATAACGCTGAAATAACAATTTATCGTGCAGCCCTTTCTCACACCTTTGGGAAGAACCTGCAATCCCTAATTCCCAAACATCAGAGCCAAAGCTCTAACTGATGGTCTTATGGCTGAAGGAGATAAAATTCCTGGGGCAAGGTACCAAAATCTGAAGGAAACATGGAAACCAGAAGAATGGGTAGTCTAAACGGCAGCCAGTTAACCCTATATCTTTAACTGAGATGTTGCACAAGCACCATCAGGTGCAGCATATATCCTTCCACTAACTCCAGTCCATGGGGTGTTTATTTTAGCTCCTTAGATAAGATAATTCCCTTGTGAGCACACCCCTGGGAAAACTAGGCAACAGATATGAAAACGTGCAAATTCTACAAGACAGGACAAAAAAAAATCTAACAAAGCAAACAGGACAGAAGGTGTAAAAGAAAAATCATTGCAGCTTTAATGTTGAAGAGGCAGCCAGGATGTCAGATGGAGTTACAGAAAGGTCTTGACAGATTCCGGCTCAGTGGGATTCCCTCCGCCCCTCCACCCGGCAGCAGCAGCAGCAGCAGCTCCCACATTTATTGCCTTTGTAAGCATTTTTCCACCACTCCGCCACATTTTTTATCCCACGGATGCTTGATCTGCATGTCGATAGTAATGTTTGCCTCCCTGTGTCAGCGGCAGAGAGGCGATCCATCTGTGTGTAAGCTCACCTATGTGCTGCAGATATCATCATCTCTGCTCAACGGCGAGGGGATGTGATGATTCTCTACCGTGCACTAATGTGATAGTCGTCTGCATAGAGTGTGATAATGACTATAGCTGTTGGTCTTTTTCGGTGAACCTTGATGATGTATGGGTGGGATGTGATGAACATAGAGACTGAGGGAAATATAAATGAAGCCATAAAGGAGGAGAAGATGTTGCTGGGAATCTAACACACACATAAAAGACACCCATAATGCCTGTAAACAGCGCTTCACTGTATGCAATAACAGCCATTCATCCATATGGAGGGATGGGGAAGACATACTGCTCAGCTCTGCAGCTGCTTAGCCAATGACTGGCAGCATCAGTGAGAAAACTGTACAGTTGGCTGATTGAGGAGCCCTTTCACACACACTCTCTCAAATACAGACATGCCGACACACACACACACACACCCTTCCCCCAACCTCTTCCAACTCCCCCGAGAAGAGTGCACTCGCTCAGCCCACTCAAGTCTAAACACATTCTGTGGGTGTCTGTGAAGAGATCAACCAGCCACGGCACAACAGAAAAAGCATGGTTTTACAAGTGTCAGACACCTCTTTCCACTCACCGCCTCCGAGTCTTCAAATCCATGTAGGTACAAGTTATCGTACATGGAGGAGTGAGAGTCCAAAAAGCAGCTCTTTGGCGCAAAAAGGGGCAGAAACGGCAAGTGATCAACCTGTTCCACGGAGGATGGATGATGGTGATGAGGGCAGGGGAACGACTGAGCCCACCAGCAGCCTCTTTCTCCACATGAAGGTAGACCTCAGAGCAGCCAGATCTCACCAGAGCAGCAGATAGAAGGAAAAAATGAAAGGTGTGGCCCTTTGTTTTTCCTGATGCTGAATTGGATATTATTGCCCCCGAGCCGATTGAGTGTTGGTTCCCATTATAAGGCAGCCCGGTTGTCCCCAGAGGCAGAGCAGACCTGGCATTTCATCTGCCTTCCAAGCTCGGATCACACGAGCCAATCCCTTCCTCTAGCACTAGCTGATGACAGAGGTGGGATGCTGCCTGCCGATTGGCTGGTCCTCGCTCCAGTCAATAATACTCAATAAGGAAGAGGCAGAGAGGGAGAGAAAGAGAGAGAGAGAGAGATCTGGAGCTTGTGAGTGGGGTTAACCAGCGGACCGGTGTTGTCTCTGTGTGGATGTGTGTGTTACAGCCTTTAGCACAGGGCGGCATATCATTTTCAAACCCACAAACATCTGAGTGATGATTCAGGGGACAGACCTGAAGCTGCTGAGCCGATGCGGCGTCACAGAAAGAGTTCATGTCTTTCAAGCTTTGTTAATGAACTGTGAACAGAATCAATGTAGGAAAGTCTTTAACAGGGAAAATGATTACAGAGAAATGAGAGTCTGTGCAGAGTCCTTGTTGGAGGGATGATAAGGTTCCAGCTTCTTACTTTCAAGAAAGAAAGAAAACTGTTTTCCCGTTCTGAAGGCTTTCAGAGGCTTGTTCCCTGAAATGTCTAAATATTTAGTAAATCATAACGATAATTTGGCCTCTGCTGAGAAGAGCATTTACAGATACAAACAGTCCCAGCAGAACTCATTACTCTACAACATTTGCATCCCAAAAAAAGATGGCTTTTTTTGCAGCTGTAGCACAAAATGTTGGATCATTTTCCACCATTAGATGCTGCAATCGTTTTAATTACACTTTAAAAAGTACATCTTAGACTTAAGAAAGAGTGTTTTAAAGCGCTTAAAATATCTGAAAGCTCTTCTCCTTACAGCCTCTTTAATCCTAACGGAAACAAGTCACTTCCAAAAAGTGTTGCAACTCTGTCTCATTATTAAATCAAATGCCTGCATGGCTAACCTCATGAATATTATGCTTTCAGGAGTGATTAGTATCAACCGTATGCATGAACTTCTTGATTTTATGAATCAACGTGCTGCAGCACACACCACAAACAAAAAACCTGATGTTCATAGTTGCAGAAATATTTGTCTTTCATTAATTCAAACCTTTTTTTTTTTAAGTTATATTTTTGGCCTTTTTGCCTTTATTGGATAGGACAGCTAAAGAGAGACAGGAAATGTGGGGAGTAGACATGCAGGAAATGGTCAACCGGCTGGGAATCGAACCAGCAACCTCTGCGACAAGGACTGTAGCCTCTGTATGTGAGGCGCTTAGACCAATAGGCCACCAGCGCCCCATTATTTAAACTATTTGCCCAGTCTCATTTCTAAAAAATAAAGTTATAGCTTGTTGCTTTCTCAGCAGAGGAAGAGAGACAGAAACCGCTGAAGCTCAGTTATTGCTAATGAAGTGAGTTTTGAGATTTAATCCAATATATGTGAACATAAAGTCAAAAATAAGCCTCCAAACTTAAGAGTAAAACCATTAAAATATTTCAAAAAAGGTTTTTAAAAAGGTAATTGTCTGTTGCTTGGACCGTGTTAGTGATCTACTTTTTAAAAGTATTCATACTTGGTATCTTATTTTTTAAATTCTAACTATCTTCACTGTTTTCTTTATTCTTAATAGGTAAGTGAGTGACTGATGGTAAAAGCATTTCAAAGCCTCATCAGCATCTGAAATTGTAAAGAGAAACATAAGAACTTGACATAAAGCTAGATATTTTAATCACAGATGGTAATTTAATATTAGTGCACAATATTTATTCAGTGTTTCCTTCTATGCTCATATTCTCTTCCAACAACTTTATCAATGAACTCCTTAAAATGCAGAATACAGGTTAAAAAAAGGGTTGTCCCTTTAATGAAACCAAAAGTCTGTTCTGCTCTACCTCTACATTTATGTTTGTTTTATTAACAAGTCAAGTGAACCTGCCAGAGAAATGTACATAACGTCTTTTCCTGAGCCGTCTCTCTTCACACAGTAGAGCAGCGGCGCCCTCTCCTGGTAAAATGTGTAACAGCAGATGAACCTGCTCCTCCTGTCAGCTGATCCCTCTCCATCCAAACCTGACCGCTTCCGTTCCTCCTCCTCTCAACAAACACCTCTCACAACATCCGGTGGCTTCTTACTCTCCCCTCAGATATTGTAGCAGGAGGTGAGAATATAAAAGAGCTGAGAGTTACTTTGTTCTCGAGCCTCTCATTACACACTGACCTGCGTCTGCAGCAGCAGCCCACAGACAGCTCTCCACTGTTACAGGGAAGAAAGGCACAGAAGTTCAAGGAGAAGCTTTTCAGAGTGAGTGCGTCAACTCTCAGTGCCACACAAGAAGTGCTGCACAAAGGCTGAGGGTGTGTGACGTCACGCATAGATCATGTTGTGGAGGGATGGATGGAGAAAGAAGAAGAGCACAATGAGGGGAGAAGCATAAAACTCTCAATGAGACATGAAGGACAAGTGTGTGCTGTGATGCATCAAATGTGCTGTGTGTTAAGCATGTTGAGGCGACAGATCATCAGTGTCCTCAAGTTTGAGTTTATAAGATTCAGGGTTATGACTTTAATGAATACTATGTTGATGTTATGATCAGGATCAGGGTCAGGTTTTCTTCAATGGATTATTTGATCCATCAATCACTCCAGTGGGAAGAAATTTGACTGAAAAACATTTGTTTTTGCCACTTTTAAAACCCAAACATTTAACCTTTTTATCTTTAAATTGACATATTTTATAATCTGCCTCTATTTCACATAATTTGTAATTAAATACCTTTGATTTTGGACTGTTGTTGAGACAAATAAAGCTTTAATTATAATATGACACACCTCTTCACCTCTCTTTTTTGTGTACCCTTGATGTAACACCAATATACTGATATTTATTAACATGCAATAATTACCCAATCCCTCTCTTCTCTTCTCTTCTCTTCTTTAATTTTAATTGCTAATAACTTTTTAATAATTGCCGTTTTATATGCTCTTGTTTACTTTATACTGTTTTGCATCTACTTGCTGCTGTAACACTTTCAATTTCCCTGTTTTGGGACGAATAAAGGACCACGGAAGAGGAGTACGGCCACTGGGGGAAAAAAAATTAAGATTCAATATATATATATATGTATTTTTTTTTTCTCAGAATTCTGACTTTAATCTCAGAATTCTGACTTTAATCTCAGAACAATAATATTTTAAAAAGATTTAATGTAAAAAAAGTGGCCCTAATCCTCTTTCATATAATAATAAAATATGTTGGACCTTCATTTTTTTTTCTCAGTGGATTAAGTTCAGAATTCTGAGAAAAAAGTCTGAATTCTGACTTTTTTTTCTCAGAACAAAAACATTTAAAAGATTTATTGGACTTTAATTTTTTTTTTTTCAGTGGCCCTAATTCTCTTCTGTAAAACTATCTTATCTTATGACAGAGAAAACCTTAACTTAAAGCTGCTGTGAGGAGTTTTCAACCGGTTATAAAACAGGCTGAAATCTAAACTGATGTCTCTCTATGACCTATAAAAGCAAACAAGACCATAAACAAGAGGTTTGATTATTTTCATGTGGTTATTTTTAATGTGTGAAATCGCTGCGGCGGGGTAGGTGTCAGAAGACGTGATTAACAGAACGCCTATGTTTACGTTTTCCACTTCTAAAGTTGGGAGAAGGCCCAGAACTCGGTGGAGGGATTATATATCCCGCCTGGTCTGGGATCGCCTCAGGATTCCCCAGGAGGAGCTGGAGAGTGTTGCTGGGGAGAGGGATGTCTGGGTCAATTTGCTTGGACAGCTGCGGCTCCGCGAACCGACTCCGGATAAGCAGAAGAAAATGGATGTATTGATGGACTTTTTAAAGTTGGGTGCCTAAAGATGGGTGATACATTTGACTGTTAAAAGGCAGCAGAGTGATTGCATTTGTTAATAAACACTACCTTTATATTTAACCGACAAAATCGACAGTGACCGTGTATGGCCAGAGGGGGCGCCAAAATCCACAAACATGAAAAGTTTCTCACAGGAGCTTTAAAATGAATATAATCACTGATTACAGAAACAGACATGATTGAGGCTATAAAACTAATGATGATGGAACTATTTTCTTATAGACTTGTGTATAATTAGACTGTTTTCTTATTGCTGCAGCCTGTTTGGTATTTTTAGCTGTTATTGTTTAATACAGAATGTGATATTAGTGTCACTTAGAAAAGAGTTATCCCCAAACATATCTACATATCTATACATAGTTAAAGAAAAGTTTAACTATGTTTCTTAAGTTTATGATGAAGTTTATGAAGTTTCTTAAGTTATTGTTTTGTTTGGAGTCTATAGTTTTATTGCAGTGTTGTTATTTTTTAATTGTTGCGTTCTTTAGAATCAGGACTCCAGTATCCGGTTTTGTTCTTTTCTACATAAGATGCTCTAGAATAAAACCTCATTAAATACTAATACAAATAAAGACATTATCTTGGTGAGAAATACAAGTTTAAGTTAAACCAACAAATATCAAAGCTGTATAGGAATCTAATCATCGTTATCTTCTCACAGCAAACAGGAGAGTCGCCCTCTAGTGGCCACACACGAGAATGCAGGGTTAAACCGTTCATTTCTGGGGGCTAAGTCCGTTTCTTTCACACAGTCACGACTGCAGCTCAGTTGTTAGCTTAAGTGGGACGTATTTATCTGCTTTGTCATTGTTCGAACTTGAGTCTTTGTTGTTAATCCTGGTTTGGAGACGGACTAATACATTAAACATCCACAGGGGAGGAGAGAAATGGGAAAGCAGTGATGTGTTGTTTCCTCTTAAGTGTCCTATTTATCTTCCTAGAAGGTCTCCAGGCGATGCACACTTATTAAAAGTTGCTGGCAGTCGAATGCATCGTGCCAGTGCTGCGAGAGAGTCGTGACCGGGCCACGTAAAGTCATTCACAAATGAAAGTCTGCTGAGTTGAGACATGTGACCTATATAGGAGGGATTAGCAGCATGAAGACGGCTCTTCTTATCACTTTGCACGCTGCGAGCGGAAAAATTGGGTTAAAGGGAGGTCTCTGTGAAATGCATTATGACTCAGACATGAAATTTAATTTCGGGGAGAAAGCTGTAAAATCATAAGCTCTGCCATCCCCAAAATGGATGAATATTAAAATCTGCAGCCTTACATTCACACTTTGCATTTTAGACAGGAGAGAATTAAGCGCAGTGACCCAGGCTGTGAATACGGGCGAAGAATTCATTCCATTCCTGACGTTTGAAAAGAGGTGAAGATGAGGTCTTTGTTCGGAGCTGCAGTTCTGCAAAAGCCGAAGTCATTTTCTGCTCGGCCTCTGCTGAGAGGACCATTAAAACGTTAAACGGTCCCTGCAGAACTCATTACTCTACTACATTTGCATTGCAAATAAGGATGGATTCTCAGCAGGACATGCTGTGTGCAAAGTATTTTGTAGGTTTAGTAGAAGAGGTTGGGTGCATTTTCTACCTTTAGACATTGCAACCTGTTTTCTTATCTCAGCATGCTCCTTTCACCTTGTTGGGGAGAGAAAAGACCAAAACATTCTTGCAATGTCTGAAACCCTTTCTCTCTACAGCCGTTTGATCTCAGTGTAGTTTCAATAAATGTCCTACATGACTTACCTAAATTATAAAATGTTTCTATGAGTGATGAGGACTGAAAACAGTTGTCAAATCAACCTCTTTTTAAAAGTTATTTCATAATTAAAGCTACAGTGTGCAGAAATGGGAATATTAAGCCAAATCTAGAAGTCAGAGTCTCGATTGCAACAGTGGCCTTCAAGGACAGGAAGCTCCTGTGATGCATTATAAGTATGATGCTCAATTTGTCATGTTTTTACCATCAAAAACTTCTGCCAGTGCAGGTTCTTTTGCACAAAACAACTAGTCGCTTCTTCTTCATCTTCCAAAAAGTGCTTTTAGTCATCCACTCATTAAATACAAAATGCAGTTCGTCCAGTCTGTGCTATGGTAGAAACATGGCGGTGCAAGATGGCGGCCTCTGTAGATGAAGACCTGCTCCTGTGTAGGTATGTACATTTTTATACCCAGGTGATTATACAGTCATTTGAACATCTTCATGAATATCTAATTCAATTTCTACTGAGTCTGTTCTTCTAAACATCACTAAAAACTACACACTGCACCTTTAAAAGAGCTGCAGCATTCATTAAAAACACAATGCTCTTTTACACTCTATTTGTCCAACAAGCTTGTACACTATTCAGTGTAAATGGGAGAGAGAATTTGACAATGAATACATAGAGGATGACTGGCAAGAAGCTGTTGATTGTATTAAAAGTGTGTTCTCTTCCTGCAATAGATTGTGGGAAATGCAATACAAAATCCTCCACAGACTGCATATAACATCCTCTATTCGGAATAAGATGGATCCAAATCTGTCCCCTCTTTGTCTGAAGTGCCTCAGCGATAAAGGGGACTGTATTCATCTGTTCTGGCTGTGCAGATACATTTCTTGTTTTTGGTCCTCAGCTAAAGAGCTTCGTGGCATTTTCAGATTCAAACTCAAAAAAGATCCCGGGCTCTTCCTACTCAGCCTGCCTTCTAAGGATCTAAGGATGTGTCTCTTCCCTCTCTTACATTGAAACTGTTGGATAAGTTACTGCTCTTGGCAAGAAAGTGTGTTTTGTTAAAATGCATCCAAGATACACCTCCCACTGTTACTTTGTGGAACAAGGAGACATTTAATGTACTTCCTCTAAAAGGTGATGAACAGTGGTTTCTGAAAGTCTGGAAACCACTCATGGACTATCTTCCTGTTGAGACTTTTAATTTGTTGGTGAAAGGATTTTCTTTCTTGACTTGGAAACCTTCTGGTCCCAACACTAACAATGGACACTCTCATTTCCAATAAGGCTAAACCAGGGCCTGTGTAGTGGCAGATTGATGAATTATGAAGTTTATATGATATAACCTCAGGGTGTTGTAATTGAATTGAATTTTATTTGTACTTTTTAGTGTTGTGTGTTTTTGCCGTTGTCTTACTGTCTGGATGTCTAGACAAACGCTAGGGGCGCCGTCCTTCCAAAGGGGGCGCCGTCCTTCCAAAGGGGGCGCCGTCCTTCCAAAGGGGGCGCCACTTGCACCCAAAATGAGCGAGGAAGGAAATTTTGAAGCCAACAGGAAAAATAATATCGTTTTAATCTAATATAATTTGGGGTTAAATTGCGGAGTGATGCCAGTAAACATTTAAAATTGTGTGATTGCTGCCCCCTCCCCTGTGGGGGCCTGGTCCGCGGCTGCCCTCGGGGCCGGGTTTCCCGGGGGTTCCCTCGCGGTCCTCTTTGGGGGGTGGGGTGGCACGCAGCTGGGGGGGTGTTACTACGGCAGCCATTGGGGTGTCCCTCCATGCCCCCGCGGCCTGGTCCATCAGTCGCAGGGCGTGGGTGGGGGGCGTGGCTGGGGGGAGTGGTCGAGCCGTCTGGGGGGGGGGCGGGGGGGATTGGCCCTGCCGCCTCCGCCCTCCCCCTGCTCCGGCGCGCCGGTTGGCGGGCTCTGGTCCTGGTCCTGCCCAGCTGCCTGGCTGTCTGCTCCTGGTGCTGGGCCCCCTCGGCCCTGGTGGCTCCTTTGGCTCTGTCTTGGGGGGCTGTGGGGGCGGTGTTGTGGAGGTGTCCCTTGGGGGGGCTGCGGGATCTCTCCCCCGTTGCCCCCCTTTCCTCCTACTGGGTGACCTGGGGGTCGCCCTGGGTGCTCCGGCGGTACCTGTTTGCTTCCGGTCTGGGTCCTTGGCTTGTCCCCTGGCCTGGGTCTCCCGCGGCGGGTTGGGTCCTTCGATCTGACTGCTCTCGCGGCCCGGGTGCTGGGCTGAACCGCTCGGCTGATCTGACCCAAGTGGTTTCATCTGCACCAGTGGTGGTCTTGTTACACAAATAGAACACAGCACGGCGGCAACCCTCTGCGACCCAAGCTTCAGTAATGATTGTGGACACTAAGGGTTGTTAATCATTAGTATCACCGCACGGAGTTTTTTTGATGTCATGGTGAGATGGTCCCTCTCCATCTAAGTGTCTTAGGTCTCTCTCTCCTTCTCTTTCCCTGTCCCTTTGTATATCTTTGTGTAATCTTTCTTTTACTTTCTCTTATTTATTTATTTTTTTGGCCCACCTAGGTGTGCACGCCCTCTTTTACAGAACATGATATTAGCTGTCAATAAAAGATAGGCCAGAGTTCTAAGAGGGATGGTGATGGTTGCATGCACACAGTCACAAGCACAGAAGAAAAATGTTTTCTTTCTTTTCTTTTGCTGCATTAATATTTGACAGTTTGTGACAAACATGACACAAACCAGAAATATATATGCAGACAAGAGGAAAAAAAAAAGAAAAAAAATTGTGTGATTGACTTTTGTTTTTTTTTTAAATTGGTTTGCAGAGTAATTTTTGAAGGTTATAAGTGTTCATGATTGACTGTCTTTGTTTTGTTTTGTTTTGTTTATTTACACTTTGGTAGCTGTTAGCTTAATTAAATAGAAAACGTAGGCTAGGCTTAAATATAATATATATTTAATATCAGTTTTTCCTGCTAAATATCAGTGTTATTACCATTTTATTTACGTTCTTTTAGAAGTAATTTATAATTTAAAATAAAGAAAACCAGTAAAACATAAAGCTGTATGTCAGATGTGATTGTTGGTGGAGTTGGTTATAATACAAGGGGCTCCATTCAAAATCTTGCCTAGGGGCGGGCACCAAGGGCCGACTATGATTGTAATGTTTGATTTTTGTCCCTTTAACTGTTTGGTTCTGTCTATTATTGCAAAAAAAAAAAAAAAAAACTTACAAAAAAAAACAAAAAACATAATGCTCCAAGTTGATAGTCGCAGCAGTTCTCTTGTAACATGATGGAGATCTGCTTTTGAGCTTCTAAGTTGTTTTCTGCAAACATGTTTTTCCAAACAAGCTATTTGTTAGTCAAAGCAGATAATAACTCAGCTAACACAAAGTTTTTGCACACTTTGGTCTAATAACTGATAAAAAAGTCTCATGTTTTCTTCACTAAGAGGTGCAAACTTTCTACAAAGATCATGTAAGTGATTTAAATTCTTTCCATTATGTGAACAGATGCAGTTTCTAATGAAATCTTAGGTCTGGCGTTCCCACCTGGCTCTTCTTGTGCATTGTGCTTCAGCACACAATGATTTCTTTTCATTCCATTTCATTAAATTGGGTCGAGTCCACATTGTTTATATGCACAAGCTATCCTCCTTTCTCTTCTTTTAGTGGCTAACTGCCCGTTACCTCTACCAACTGTTCCCACAGACTGCAGTCCCTTAGAAATGTACTCAAAGTGAGGACACACTTTAAAGCCACTATAGCTTCACTCGTGGCTAAAAACTCCACAAATATCTCTTCATCCAGTTTTTCAACAACTCATATGCATAGATGAGAGATGAAAGCTGCATTATACACACACTTGTCCCTGCGTGTGTGTGAGGAGGATTAAAAGGCATACCAACTACGGCTTAATCATTGCAGGCAAACACTGGATTTCAACCTTGAGAACATAAAAACGCTTCCACCACAGCTGCGCTTATCATCGTCTGCTGCTGACCTTGTTTCATCTTAATATACCGCCTCAAACTGTTCATAGATATGTTGCATCCTGCAGGTATAGAAGGATACTCAGAGATATTCAACATATGCATGCAAACATCAAATGAACATGCAGTGTATTAGCTCTCCAGGTCAACACAGAAACTTTGACATCAGGGAAAAAGGTGCTTCGGCCACTCTTACGCAGCAGCTCTGGATTATTCCTGAGAGCAAACATCTGTGGAGGGTTTTCTTGATACCATGAAGCTCAGAGGTTGGCAGGGAAAGTGTTCAAGCATCCACAAACCAACCACGCATCATAAACATCTGTCCGTGCAGATATTCATCTCACCATCTGCGAGAATCAGCTCTCCACCGGCACCTTTCTGTGACAGATCTGTGAGTATCAGCATGTCATGTGGTGACTCATCCCGATCCACTAAATCCTCTCCCATGCTTTCTGCACCTTTACTTTAAAATCGACTGAATCTAATCCAAACAAACTGACAGTACTTCTCTGAACTTTTCCTCCTTTTGACCTCATTTTCACCTAAAGAGTCTGAGCTGTGTGGCGTTCATGGCACACACTCTGGCCCGGGCAGTTTGCTGCACTCATCCTCACTTAACCCTAATACTTAAAGTCAATCTGCAGTGAAGCTTCAGCCCAGACCACTCTGGAAAACTACATTTTAAAGTCACTGAAAACAAATAAATGAGGTACCTTTTCTGTGCAATACACTCCCACATTGGCACACTGATTTCAGCAGGAGTGCACAGAGACTTTTAGTTTATACACGCTGAAAAATACATCAAATGAGGAAGTACAATAAACCTTCACTTCTTGGATGATCACTTGAAGCTGACAACAAAAGCCCGTCCTCCCTACAGACTGAATATTGGAAAGGGTTGTTGCTTTTTGGTTGTTTTTTTTCAAATGTCTAGCGGGAGGCGACTCTAACAGCTGCATAAAGAAGTCCTGTTGTAGAGGAACATAATAGAAAATAACCCTACTTCTGACTTGATATATTCCCCTTGAAAACATTCAATACCTACCTTTCCTATTAAGTTCAAGTGAACTCATTTCAGGTGTTTTTTTCAATAGAACATGTTTTTCATTTCATAAACTAAGACCCAGTTTAGAGGAAAATAAGCTACAGTTAGGTGTGCACGAAGGCATGGTAATCTTTGGTTGACAAGTCATTTACAAATTCAACCTGGAAGGAAGTAAGTGTAGCAATGCCACTATTTCAAAATGCTAACACTTAGAAAAATCAGTAGAAATCATGTATTAGTATTAGTCATAGTAATAGTAAAAGCTTTAGATCTGGAAGTTGTACCACGAAAAATAAATGTGGTTAGTCTCTCCTCTGCACACAGCTCTGCCATTGTTGTTGACAAAGATGAAATCAGAAGTCCCACCTTCTTGATTCTGATTGGTCAGTGATCCAGAAGTGACGTTGATGAGTGCGCCGGTTTTCCAAATAGGGATGGGCAATGATTTTAGAATATTTTAATATTCGTTCACTTTGTAAAAATCGAAGAGTTACTTCGAATATTTTCTAATTTTTAAAAGTATAATTTTTAATCATTTTTAACGGTGCCCGGTTCTAATACAGTACTCTTGCTGGACGGTGGCTGTAAAGCGTCTTACAGCTGGATGCTAACCGCATTGGCAAACAGAAGAAGAAGAATGCTAACTGCATTAAATAGCAAAAGAAGAAGAAAACATTAGAGACAGTCGCTGCGATTTTCTCCGTTTCTGAATCTCACACCACTACTAGGGATGTACATTTTAAGTATTTTCCGTGATCGATTTTTGGAAATGTTAACGATCAATTATCGATTAATTGATAAAAAAAAAACATTATTATTCTTACGTCAAAAACAATGCCAAATAGGTTATTTTCCCCCTAAATTGTATTTTCTACAGCAACAAAATGCAAATAACTGACGGGATTGAATACGGGCACACGTTTGACACGCAGAATATCAACGATCAGGCTCATAGAAATATTCTCCGCGGACATAATCTTATAAAGTGAAGGCTCATAATACTAACAGAAAAGTACTTCGGACTCACAGTGTCCAGTTTTCTGTCTACTCGCTCTTATTGAGAAAAATAAACATGTGTATTCGGTCAGGTGTCAGCCAGGAGCGCAACCGGGTCATAATCAGTCCCGCTGGAGAAAAGCCCAGACGGCTCTGATGTTGCTGCTCTGTAAACGTAGCGTACCAGAATTTCCCACCTGTCTGTTGCCTTCGTATCCAAAGGTGGGAAATGTCCTGTTTAAAGCTGTCAACCTTTGTGTCCGCGTTGTTGTTGGCAGCAGTTTTGTATTGATCCTCTTTTAAAAAGCGCACGTGGAGACCTGACGCACAGCCGCAGCCGCCAGCTGAGCGTCTCCGCTGTGCGCAACACCTTTAAACAGCTGATTCACATCGAAACATGCTTTAAACTGAAACACCTCCCTGATAGATGAGTGTAATATGAGATCATTGATGTTTGTTCCACGGGACGGAAAATTGATAACAAAACTGTGTTTCCAGTAATTTCTTAACAATCAATTAATAGATAATCGATTAATTGTAGTCATCCCTAACCACTACACAAGTATTTCTAGAGGCTGGGCATGGCTTTAAAATGATTATTGAATAGTAATTTGGCTTGAAATGCCCATCCCTAGTTCCAAAAGCTGAATTAGATATTATTATATTACTTCTATGAGAGTGCTGTGAGAGCAGCGAATTAAATCAGCTGATACTGAGCGCTGAAAACGCTGAACAGACGCTGCCGGTGCAAAACACAGCATCAGTGGACACAGTCCCCTAAGCGTTGGTCCAAATGTGCCAGGAGACCATCTGTGTTCAAGTTCCAGAGATGACTGTGATTCTGCTCATATATTATTTTAATGTAGACACTATTTAGAAGGATTTTGTTATCTACTTCATTAACCAGCTGATAAACTGAGCTTAGAGGTAGATTGAGTGACTGCAGAACTTCACCGTTTACTCTTCCGTCAGCTCCTTCCTCTTCTCCTGATATGGAGACTTCTGTTTTTTTAAGTATACAGTGGTGACTCTTCAAACTTGTCCTCCACAAACCAATGGATGACATCAGGGTGGCCCCCTTCTTCTTCCCTTGTACAGTGTATGAGTTTGGAGCGTGCTCTTCTGACAGATTTCTAGTGGGTGAACTCAGTTAGCAATACTTGAATCACAATCTGATGACA
This sequence comes from Notolabrus celidotus, assembly GCF_009762535.1. Taxonomy (NCBI): domain Eukaryota; kingdom Metazoa; phylum Chordata; class Actinopteri; order Labriformes; family Labridae; genus Notolabrus; species Notolabrus celidotus. The sequence goes on along the minus strand of NC_048281.1, from coordinate 31,020,551 downwards.
GTTGCGGGGTTGTGTGACATTTGTTGCCAGCACGGTCAATCAAATATCAAACCGCACCCACACAGTGCTGGTGAGGCTCATTGTTGGAGGCTTTGAGACTCAGACTGTTCATAAAAACTTAGTTTTTTAACTGTTACTTAAAATCGAATTCATTTAGACATAAAAATGTAACATTATAGGGTAGAAATTGAGGTAACTTGTCTTTTGGATGCAGCAGAAATCCCACATTTGAAGTGTTAAGGCTTCTGTCATGAACAGCACATCTCAAGGCAGAGAACAAAGGGTGAGGGTGAGGACAAGGACTTGAGAACCTGTCATCTTAATGAAAGGACCTCTCGCTCTTGTATTTTTTAAATCTAAAGCGAAGGAGTGAGATTTTAAAAATCCGATGTATCGTAGCTTCTTCAGAGGCAGCATTTCATGTAAGAATTTGCAGTAATAAATCATACTTTCTGCTGAAAAGAAGGAGGAGGAGGAGGTTTCCTGCTAATCAACCTTCTGCGCTTGACCCCTGTTGTTGATGGGCGGCTGTTACTATGGATACACGAGTGAATCAAAAGGAGCCCACTGCTCCTCTTCTCACCTGATGACGATCACACCGGTGATGACACAAATCACAGCGGGGGTGTTAAAGAAATCTGTGAGCATGTAATGAATAAAGGACTGAGGAAGAGATTTGATGTATACATTTCTTTGTCCTTCTGTCTCATTAATTCTTTATCTTCTCCTTTTATATTTAGGCGCTTGTCTTTGTCTTCTTCTAGTGATTATAATAAAAGTAAACCTTTACTAACACGGGTCTACAAATCACTTTGAAGGGTAAGCAAAGCATTCATGAGAACAAAGCATAGGAAGCGACACACACCAAAGAAAGCAGAATCTGTGCACTTTATGATTAATGAGAGAAATCAACAGGTCAGACCTGCGGTGCAACAAGTCCAATTCTAAAACACAGGGACATCAAGGACTCTGAGAGACCGGGCTATTTTTAAGAATCCTTCATCTTCCTGTGCTTTGCTCTGTAGTTAAACTGTCAATAGAAACAGATTGCCTTGTTCCTCCCCCATCAGAGGGGGAGCGATTCATTGCTCCCTACTGACTCTGAGCTTCATGCAGAGTGTAAGGTTCAAGAACAAAGATCAAGGGCTGTCTATGAATCCTTACAGAAATAAAGGAAGTGTCTAATGGAATCATATCTCACTATGTCAATCAATCTTTATTTATATAGCGCCAAATCACAACAAATGTTATCTCAGGACGCTTTTACAAACAGAGCAGGTCCAGACCGTACTCTATGGATAAGATCCAGTCTTATCTCATCTTAATCCACCATGAGCATTGCATCTTGCAGTATTTAGCAAGTTACAGTGGCAAGGTATAATGTCCTTTAACAGGCAGAAACCTCGAGCAGAACCAGACTCATGTTAGACACACATCTGCTGAGACCGTGTTAGGGTTTGGAAAGAGGGATAGAGGAGAATAAGAGAAAGAGAGCGATGATAGTGTCATGTTCTATCGCTTTATATCGCATTATATTGTATCATTTAGCATCTCATCTTATTGCAGTTGTTAACTTTCAGTGACATGAGCAACGCCAGAGGCAAACTGATCACACGTCATGTCAAATCAATCCCTGGTAAAGAGCACATTTAGCTTCTGCTTGTTGACACCATAGACCGTAAGGTGAGGTTAAACCGTTTCTTTCCATTAGCATCAAAACAATGTGGTTAACTGGTGAAGAAGGCCAGCTCAGTCCTGGACCCTGTGGAGGTGGTGGCTGACAGGAGAATTATGGCCAAGCTGTCGTCTCTGATGGACATTTCTTTTCTATAGATATTCTTGTTGAAATTCTTGTACTGTACATCTTCTTGTTTGCTGCTGTAACTCCATGAATTTCCCCTTTGTGAATAAAGGAGTATCATATCTTAAAGGTGACATATCACGCTTTTTTCATCAATATATATTGGTCTAAGAGGTCCCCAAAACATGTCTTTCAAGTTTATGCTCAAAAAAACACTTTGAAATCAGATTTTGGTCTGCCTGAAAAACCCTCTTCTTCAGTCCTCCTCAGAACACTCTGTTTTCTCTCTGACCACGCCCCCTCAGGAAGTGGGTGTGCCCTCGGCTCTGCAGCACGTTGATCTAATGTTTACATGTTGGCTGAATATACACAGCTGCTCAGAGATCACGTTACTTCAACCCTCTGAATCTGATCCAGAATCTGATCCTGACGGAGAGGCGCCTGTAGCAGGACCTTTCTGAAGGATTGGTCACAGATTTAGTGTTTCTTGTTGTTTTATTTGTCAGTATGTCGACGTGTGTCTTGGTACACAGCTACGAACATGTAGCTATGTGGCTATGCTAACTAGCGCTAGCACTTATCCATGATAAATAAAAATCATCCACTAGATCTTCAAATCTGCAGACGTGGGGAGTAAAACCGACCTCTGTGTTTATTAAGACAGCCTACAACTAGCATGCCTCCCTCCTAAGCTCCTTGTTAGCACACATTTGTGCAGGTAATGAAAAACGAAGGAGGGATTCAGTATTATTTTATACAGTCTATGGGCTGAACAAGCTCCGAGCTCTGACTCCGTGACACACCGAATATTGTTGTTACGTAACAAAAACACGGAAGTCTGAAACGGCTCGTTTCACACACATTTACAGAAAGGTGTAGAAATCAGAACAGGGGCAGAATGGATTTTTTTCATTCTCGGGGGGTTTGTAGACATGCCAGGGACACATATTTCAGGTAGAGAACCATTAAAAAGTCAATTTTGCATGATATGTCACCTTTAAACTGTTAGTTTCTGTTAGCATTCTAAATCTGCAGACTACAGATATTTTCATCTTGGATCCTGTCCAGCGATATTAGCAACAGCAGCAGAGCAGGGAAGAGCAATTATAAGTTACTGGTCAAAGAAAGTTAAACCATGAGCGGTGGTGATGATAGCAGCAGGGTTCAAAGTTGTGACATATGCCTGGTTTATTTTTAAAGGTGTGAACCACAGAGCTCAGAGAAGAAGGAGAACTGAATGAGGACAGTTTCATGTTCAATCCACCGCAACAGGAAGATAAGAATCCATCACCATGGAATGCTTACTGGGGGACTATTTTTAAAAAACTGTACACATAAATAATTTTAAATCAATAAAATTATCTTTTAATCATAGTTGTTTTTGCTGTTTTGTACCTTGGCGTCAAGGTCTTGTCTCACCCTGTCTGGATTACAGTTGTGCTCATAAGTTTACATACCCTGGCAGAATCTGTGATTTTTTTTTGGCCATTTTTCAGAGAATATGAATGATAAGAGAAAAACTTTTTTTTCACTCATGGTTAGTGGTTGGGTGAAGGAAATTATCGATTAAAGCTGCTGTGAGGAAGTTTTGTTTTGTATCGATTCTGGCGCCCCCTTGTGGCCAAAGTAATACCTCTTATCTCTTGTCGTATACATGTAAATGTAGTGTTTTCAACAAAAACCTCATCCTGTTGTCTTTTAACAATCAACTTTATCAGGCAATGTGATTATTTTCTATGAGAACAGTCAAATAAAGGCTGTTTCTGAACTGAGATGTTCATCATCTTGTCTGACACCTACCCCCCCCAGGGCGGTTTCAGGCATTAAAAATGACAACAGAGAAGGTGTCAGTGTTGTTGCTGGTGGTCTTGTTTGCTATTGAAGGTCATAAAGAGGCATCAGTATCATTTTCAGTCTGTTTCTCAGCCAGCTCAAAACTCCTCACAGGGCCTTTAATTGATAAAAAAAAAAAAAACATTATTATTCTTACGTCAAAAACAATGCCAAATAGGTTATTTTCCCCCTAAATTGTATTTTCTACAGCAACAAAATGCAAATAACTGACGGGATTGAATACGGGCACACGTTTGAAACGCAGAATATCAACGATCAGGCTCATAGAAATATTCTCCGCGGACATAATCTTATAAAGTGAAGGCTCATAATACTAACAGAAAAGTACTTCAGACTCAAAGTGTCCAGTTTTCTGTCTACTCGTTCTTATTGAGAAAAATAAACATGTGTATTCGGTCAGGTGTCAGCCGGGAGCGCAACCGGGTCATAATCAGTCCCGCTGGAGAAAAGCTCAGACGGCTCTGATGTTGCTGCTCTGTAAACATAGTGTACCAGAATTTCCCACCTGTCTGTTGCCTTTGTATCCAAAGGTGGGAAATATCCTGTTTAAAGTTGTCAACCTTTGTGTCCGTGTCGTTGTTGGCAGCAGTTTTGTATTGATCCTCTTTTAAAAAGCGCACGTGGAGACCTGACGCGCAGCCGCAGCCGCCAGCTGCATGAGCGTCTCCACTGTGCGCAACACCTTTACCAGCTGATTCACATCTAAACATGCTTTAAACTTAAAACACCTCACTGATAGATGAGTGTAATATGAGACCACATGATGTTTGTTCCACGTGATGGAAAATTGATAACAAAAATGTGTGTTTCGAGTAATTTCTTAACAATCAATTAATCGATAATCGATTCATTGTGGTCATCCCTATTCAGATCATAAAGACAACAGAAACTACCCAAGAAACCATAAATTCTGCCAGGGTATGTAAACTTATGAGCACAACTGTATTTCCCATAACCACCTGCTCACTATACATTATCCCTTATATTTATCATCAGAGCAGGCAGAAGTCCATTAATCGTTAATTATCTGCATTACTTTGTCATTAACGTTTAATTTGAATGTTAGTTGTAAAAAAATATTAATAAAACCTTTGACTTCCATTTTCATTTTCATGTTGTGACGTCACTGCAGGAACGCAGCACTGTGGCAGCAAACAACACCCACGCTGAGGTGGGGAGTAGTCTATGTGTCAGTTGCAAATGACAAGCTCAAGACTAGGCTCTTGTTGGCCAAACTGATGGTACTATGAGGGGCCGTTTGGGAGCTGACAAAGCCGGTTCTTGCTCGCTAAAAAGAGCCTGAATACCTGTCACTAAAACCTTCTACACTGAGGCTGTTTACATGAGAAGGAAGAGGATCCTTGCAGGGTAAGATGGATCGCAGATAACTAGAGCAAGAGCATTCACAACCAGTCTGCCTTTGTAGATTTGAAGCAGCACGTCGATCTTAATGGATGCAAAATGTTTGGATGAAAGCTTTTACTGGACTAAGCTAATGGTTCCTTGCAAGAAGGTTCCTGGTTTGAATCCCCAGCTGGGAGGGAGCCTGTTTGCGCGGAGTTTGCATGTTATCCTCATGCATGTTCTCCGGCTTCCTCCCACAGTCCAATTAACATGCTTGTTAAGTTAATTGGTGACTCTAAATTGCCTGAGTGTGTGCATGAATGGTTGTGTGTCTCTAAATGTCAGCCCTGTGATATGCCGGTCACATGTCAAGGATTTAACCCTGCCTCTTACCTAATGACAGCTGGGATTGACTCCACTTGCCTGTGACCCTGAATGAGACAAGAGGAATGGATGGATGGATTGATTGGGGATCAACGGTTAATGGAGTTAAAGGTTTTGATTAGCTCAGTTACTCCTTGTAGAAAGATAGTTAGTCACACTTTCTCCAGACTGAGGAAGAAGTCTTCAATCAGGAATGGTGTGTTTTGTGTGAGCACATGTACTAAGTCTCTCATAGGAAAGTCTTACATACATATACTGACCTACATAACGCCGCTGCGGCAGATTTCTCCACTTGACACTATCATTAATCACACCTGGCTGTTCCATTTGAGAGGCCGTCGTATGTTATTGTTCATACATCCACATGACCTGATTTGTTCTCATTTGATGCTACGGTGAGTCCCCAGTGGGCTGTCAGCACAGGCCAGCACATGATGGAGGAGGTCAGGTGTGGACAGTCTTTGAAAGGAGGAGAGAAGAAGAAGAAGAAAGAGAGAGAGAAAGGGGGGTGGGGTCTGATGACAAACTATCCCCGTGTTGCTGAACGGCCTCAGCTCCCTCGGTAACTTGTTAGCAGGATGTCAAAAGTAATTCCCCTCTGAGTTATAAATTACTAAAAGCACTTCTCACAGGAAACCCATTTGAATTTGTTTTACAGAGGCATGTAAAAAGGAGGCGGCAGTTACAGCGCTCATGCAGCCCGGGCCTGATCCTGCGTTTATGAATAATACATGGTTGTTAGATGCCTCATGAGCAAGCTGAGCGGGCTGAATTCCCAGGCGGATACAAATCAAGGTCATCGATTCCCTCTCCTAAAAAACAGCGGAGGCCAAAAGCTTGGCAGATGCTGAAGTCCTTTGCTCACATTTTCCTCTGAGTTGGTGTCCAGATTCATGAAAGCCACTTTGATAGACTGATGGTGCCAGACCACCATCTAACTCAAGTCTCTAAAAGAGGGATATTGAAACATAGAATCCCCTGTCTATTCAGCGTTTACTGGCCACACTCAAAATCTATTAAACTGATGGATCATTTCTATCACCACGGGCGCCGACAGGGATTTTGGGTTCCATGGAAGAATGAGACATTGGGCCTGACCAATAGTTTTAAGGGCCCCTGTCAGTCATGAGCCTTTAGAGTTGTCCTATTACTGAGTTCAAAAAATCAACCTGTATGTTACATCTGCAAGAAAAAGGCAGTTCACAGCAACATGGTCATGAGGACACCTTCACCATGAAGCTCTCTGTTTTATCCTCCCAAACCTCTGATACCTCTTTTTGACCAACGTGAACCGGGTTGTTTTTCCACCTGCTCGGCCCGTGGAAGAGGCATGTCATGACATCAGATTTACGTGACCGCTTTTCCCAGCAGGGCTAGCACGAACTTTCCCTCACAACAACAACGATGGCGGACAACAGCAGCTTGTCTCCTCAGCAGACCACTGCTTTGCCTAGGAATACATTAGTCTCTTTTATTTTTTGTTAAAGGGCAATGGCGGAAACACACTTGGTTTGTGTTTTTGATCACGGCAACCCCGCCCCCCGCCCCTCGGCCTGACATTAACGGTTCGTTGTTCTAGACCAGCAAGGAGTTGGAGCCGCTCTGGAACTGGTTTTCCCGGCCGGGAGCCGGTTCACTCACAGTCAAAACACGAAAAACCAGTTCTCAATTGAGTGCCGGCTCCGAACCGGCCCTGAAACTGGCTCAGTCGAAAAAGGGGTATGATTGGATTTCGTTGCTCTTTCCTCGTCACACATTATCAGACAACAAGTTCAAGTCTTGCAAAATGTCTGTGAAGGTTCTCAGTCATCCAGGTCGCAGTAATTCAGAGCTTGATCCAAAAAAGCAACTGGACTTGGTAGAAACGTTGAGGTGAAACCTCTTCAACAATTTCTACAAAGTCCAGTTGCCCTTTCAGATCAAGCTTTGAAGGAAGTGTTAGCAAATCTGTGCAGACGATGCATGGCTAAAATGTACATATTCAATCATGTCATTTAAAGAACGGTCTCCATCAGCTCGACCACCAGAGAGAGTTTTTAACCATGAAATGTACAAAAGTAGCATTTTTGCACACCAATGTCAGTAAAGTTATATTCTAAAACTACCATACTGGCTGTGAAAGGTTAGAGAGTAATGTGGAAGCATGTACGAAAAAGCATCGACACAGTTTGCATTGGAGCAGTTATCCACCAACGTACAGCCTCATGATGCTCACATGTGCCACAAAAAACAGCATTTATGCTACAGGACCGCATAAGGTGACCTTTTTGACCTTGAGTTGAAAACGTCTGACACATTCGAGGAGGGGAAAATGATCCCTGCTGGTGAGGTAACGAGTCCTACCTGTCTGAGGATGAAGCTGGTGGAGGTGGTGCTGCCGTCAGACCTCTTCAGGCGGCTGCGTCTGGAGTAAGTCCCTCTGTTGGCCTGGGGGAAACAAAGAACAACATCCATTTAAAACCCTTTTTTCTGTATTTATCCCTCTCTATTTGTCCTTCCTCCCTCTTATAGTCATCCCTGTTTTTCTCCCACTCTAACTCAAGGGCACCTTCCCTCTATGAACCCCATTACAACCGACATCTGAGCCCCCGGGGTTCACAGGACTCAGGCTCTCACTGGATGCATCTTGTCCTTTAGGATGACCCACTTATAAGAAGTCAGACACTTCCTGCTTTATTGACCATGCTAAAATCTATCACAAACTTATTTTGCAGAAGCAGCACTGATTCACTTTGTTATCTATTTTTATACTTTAACTAGTGTCAGTGCTCAAAGAGCTAATGAGGTAACACCTCACCTGGTACACAAGGAGGAGAGAAACATGAGAAATGACATCTCAGTTTTCTAACACTTTAAGTGCCGCTCTGTCCTCCTGTGACATTACAGAGCATCTTGGGTAAATCTTGCAGCATAAAAAACACTGCTAATTGGTTGGGCTGCTTTTATTTATGGCTGCATTCAGTGCTTTCTGTTAAACGAGCAGAAAAGAAATGTGGTTATTTGACCGTCTACTTTCCTACAGCTTAGGAGGAAAAACCTCACATCGCTTTCTTTGACAGCACAACACTTCATTTTCTGAGACCAAGCCACATTTAGAGGAGCTTTAGAGTGCCTGACAGGCTCCTTATCAGCTGATTGAATCTCAACTCAGCAGCCAAAGAGCTGAATGTTAAAACTTTCCAGGATATTCCTCTCACTATGTCAGCGTTTGTGTCTGACAAAAATGAAACACTGCACCAAAAGTCAAACAACAGCAACGCTTCATTTTCTGTGGAACAACCAGTCGTTTAAGGGGTTTTTGTTTCATATGCCTCCTGCCTTTTGTTTAGAAACTGTGCCATCTGTGCAGCATCTACACTATTTTTATCTCTTACCCTTATATTACCATAGATTCCTACCTGCGTGTGCACTAATGCATATTCATAGCAATCATGCTGTGCACTGTGCAGTGTGCAGTGTGTCTGTGCAGCCGTTTATCATACAAGACGAAGACGACAAACTTTATTAACCCCTGTGCAAATTCAGTTTCTTCCCTTTTGTGTTGAACATACTACACACACACATATGCTGAAACACACACGTGCACAAACAGGAGACTATGGACGTGATGGACGTGCACTAATGTAGAGATGTCAGAGTGAGGGGGTGAGCACATGGTTGAGCACCCTGAGTACTTCAGGCTTCTTGCTCGGGGTCACCTTGGCAGTGCCCAGGAACCTCTGCAGCTACCAGCCCATTCTCCAAACTTGGTCTGAGCTGGACCCTCTAATGCTGCTTACATTGTGTTATTAAGAATACCTATGCACTTTTCTGTGCAAGATTAGCTTGTGCAAAAACCCACACTGCATCTACAAGGTGAAGTTTTTTAAAATAGTGTGTATAGACTTTACTATCACAATTGCTGCTATTATTTTGTATATACCCATATTTTCTTCCTTTTATTCCCCCTGTACCATTTCTGTCTTCATTGCTTGATCACTATCTGCCTTGCCTTACATCTCCTGTGAGGATCAGTAAGCTTATCTTATGTTATCTTACTGTAGTATGCAGTGTTTAATAGATTCCCATCAGCAGCCCAGCTCCCTACACCAAGATGCAGATCATAACACACACACACACAGCTAATGTTCAGTGTTTAAATGAGCACATTAATATAAGAGTTTCAAATAAAATGCACAGTTTCCTTATTATTCTCTCAGGTGTGCATGTTATTGGTTTTTAATTCAACATTTGAAGGTGAAATTAGGGTATTGTCAGAAATAATTACCCATATTTTAACTATATGTTGATATTTGACATATTGAATGATAGAGATTAACAAGAAATAATCATTTTAAAAGGTATAAATTGCAAAGACATCCAAAGACTTGGCCATACCTTTATTTATTTATTCATTTTTTTATTTATCTTATCTGAATTTTATTTTATTTTAACCATTTTAAGAAATATATTCTAAAAAAAATTGTATTTCCTTTAGAGTTCCTTTATGAGAATTGTATGTATTTTAATATATGTATTATTGTTTTATCTTCTTGTGTGATATGAACTGCTGCCCATGCAAAGCACTTTGTAATTTAGTTTTTGAAAATTGCTATACAAATAAAATTATTCTTATTACTGTGCATAACAATCCATTTATTATTATTGTTGTATTGGGCTTCTGTGGACAATATTGCAATCAGGTAAATCTCTTTCAATTTTCTGATTCTTAAAGCTATCCAACAGTGATATATTAGCAGTTGCCATAAGATGTTCTGGAAAACATATATAGTGCATTTGAGGACACTGGCAGTAGAAACACTGATGCATTATAGGCACCCTGCAGATTAAAGTCCTGTTCAGTATCAAGTCTGTGCAGCAAATTCTGTTTCTGAGCCACAGATCTATTTCCTCACTGGTGACTCTGTCCACCTCATGCATCATGACTGAAGTTCTGTCAGATAATGCTAAATAATTAAGAGCCCATTTTAATTTCTCTCTGAATAAGTGAGCTCCTCAGCACACTGCAGGACCTGGGCTGCTTCTTGATTAATGACACCTCAGGGTCTCATTAGCTCTATAATGAAGCTTCAGTTAAACTGGGAGCAGGGTGAGGAGTTTGGTGACTGTGAGAATCAGTGCTCATTTTTTCATCCATCTTTTTTTTTATGTTTCTGTGACAATAAGAATGTTTAATCTCCTGTGATGTTCAGTTTTCCTATCATTGTTATCATCTTTAATCTCATTCTGTTATATTTGTTTTATTCTAAGAGTCTGAAAGGAGAGAATAAAGCAGAACAGGAGAGGAGGGTTTATCTTCCTACCTGGAACACTGGCTTCTGCATCCCCTCTCCTATCCCGTGACGGGTGTAGATGTGCCGGGACATCTCAGCCAGTTCATCGGTCCAGGGCGGAGGCTGCCTCTCCGTGCCGCTCCACTGGAACTGCTGCGGGTCCGGGGGAGGACCGTGCACCGCCGACTCCAGCTTTGCTCCGGATCCGCTTCAACACAACAGAGAAGAGTGGAGGAACCAGGACCAGGTCTCACAGGTCTGATGATGAGTCCTGCACCCCTGCGGTAGCTCTGCTGCACGGATACAGCTCGAGCATCAGTGAGAGCCCAGATATTAACCCTCCCCCTTCAGTCCCAGCATCACTCAGGGCTTCAATGATGCTGCGTTCAAGGACAACTCAGAAACTCAGTATTTATGCATTTACAGGGAAATAAGCTGCAGCAATAAAATTAATAAACTGAACACCTGACAATAAACAGATTCATTGATATGTTTATTGATAACCTACAATTCATCTTTTTTATTCTTGACATTCTCAGTATTGTACACATTCTCCTTGAAAAAAATAAAGCCATAAATCTACATTTTTGGACATTTTTGATACATTTTTTAATCATTCATCAGTGTTTTGTCTGTTGACATGTCTTTGTGACTTACTCTCTTTTCATCTGCTTGCCTGGTTTTTATTCCCCTGAATCAAATCCAGTATTTCCTTAATAAAATAAATGTTTTTCCATTGAAACAAAACAACATAATATCGGTTTATATTTTCTATTCAATTTTCTCACAGACTAGATGCTAAGGGATGAAAATAGTAGAAAAAAAGTTGATCACAAATAGTGAAAATCAAACAGCAGGACTGCAAGGTGCAAGTGCTCAATGCTATGTTTTCAAATAATTATGGGACATAGATATTGGTCTAGTGTGTGACCAACATTGAACTGAGATATTGCATGTTTTTGTAAACAGAAACTGATAGGTGTCAGTACAGGGTGTTCTTTGAAATGTCCATTAAAGACAAGTAAGTAATAAATAACTAAATACATACTTTCCTAATTTCTTACACTTTTTTCTCTCTCTCTCTCTCTCATTGGTGAAAAGAAACAAAGTATTTTACCTAGAGAAAGTTCCTTGTGTTACCAGACGTATTGGTTCCTGCTGGGGAACTCTTCTTTTTTATTTATTTATTTATTTATTTATTTAACCAGGAAAAAGACTCATTGAGATTTAAAACCTCTTTTTCAAGAGTGACCTGGCCAAGACGGCAGCACAAAACAGGTTACAACACACAACAAGCACACAAACACAACACAAATAAAATACGGTCAAAGTAACACATGATTACGTGATTACACAGTGCAATCATAAGATCCAATTGAGCTTGTTTCTCTGTCTTTTATGATTGACTTGAATTCCCCCAGAGTTACAAGATGTGTCAGTTTCAAGTCTTTCTGCACATCATTCCAGGTAAACAGGGCTGAAAATGAGAGCGCAGGCCATATCGGCTGAGGTTTCTACACGTGTACACACATGTATGTAGGGAGAAGTTGATGGGAAGTGAGCACATAAAAGAGCATATCAACAAATGCAGTCACTTCCATTATAAATGAGATTATACATTTGTTTTTCCTGATACGTTTTCATTACGTGAACTAGAAAGCTTGATCGTAGCCTTTAGGTTAGGGCATGAACTTAAGAAGCCTGACTCTGCATGAAACCCAGGAGTTTCAAGCAGGGAACAGAACTAGATGGTCTATCAAAGACTGGGTTATTTATGGATATCGTTGACTTAAGTGAAAGTTGCCCTGACAGCCTGTGGCCCTGCACTGGATGTTATGATGAAAAAAATAAAATCAAACTTAATATACTCAGGCTCAAAATAACTCAAGAAAAACAGATTTTTTTTGTAAAAACATCCCCAGTCTTGGAAACTGGATTTTCCAAGGAACATTTGAAGGCAGCACAAGTTGTTGTTATACTGGCATGACCTGGCATTTGGCTTTAGTTCAGGCAAATCCATTCATCCCACCTGACTATTATATCGAAACACAATAGCCTTCATAAAATAGAATATATTTGTCTCTCAAAAATACAGTTGGCTTGAATTTAATAAAAATCTCAACAAAAAAGGAAGCAGAATAAATCATATTTTTGAGAAGATACAAGGTAGAAATAGTATTCGTTAATTTGAATCACTGTATGCTGTTTTAGAGGCGTATTTTTCACCTATAAATAAAACAATCCAGCTTGTTGTCAGGGGAGAAAGTAGGGCAAACAACAGCTGATAACATCTCCTCAGTCATTCTCACCAGACAGCGCTACCAGCTGTGATGTTTTCAGACAATCCCACTGCAGGTCTGCACAAAGTCTTCACACTGCGTTCATATCCTGGTGACATCGTGAAGGACGGCCTGCTGTGTCTGGACTTGAACATTTAATAAAAAAGAAACGCAGATTATAGCTGCTCTTTGCACCTGAAGAACACTGACATTTACAGGATCCCCTTGTGTAACATTTGAAAAGTAAAGATCAGAAGCTACAGATAAAAAAAAAAAAAAGAAGAGGCTGAGCTCAATGAATAAATCATTTCCCCTGGGTGATGTGCGGCTCATTTATCACGTGCAGCTGGTGATGTGTTCAGGGAAAATACAGAGGTTAATTAGGTGGACAGTTGCTATTTTAATCACCTTCTTGGTAGTATTAATGTAATTACTGAAAGGCACCCAGAGGGAAATGTAGGCAGCAGAGAACAATCTCATCAACACAGGTACATTTTTTTATTTCAAAGAATATTATAAGTTTGCTCTGTTACAAAAGCACTTTTTAAAATCCTGGATAAAGGAACTTCTCCTGGAGTATTTTAAATATACAGAATTTTACATAACCAGCTGATTCAGAGACTGTTACTCGCTAGAAGTCGCGTCTGTGTCATTCTTTGCTTGTACAGAGAAACAAGGCATCCAGTGGTAAATAAATGTTTACAAAGCTAAGGTGCAATGTCACTGACAAAACCAGGTATCTTACATCTAATATACAATGCCCTTAGTCTGAGGCGTGAAAGGAAATATAGACAGTTCAGACTAAAAATTAGGACTACAGAGCGACAGGACTACGGGTTCTAATCTCTGAGCTGCTCAGTAATTATCATCCCAAAAAGTGAAGACAAACCAACAGGAAGTTAAAACATGATTTCACACTCCTCTTTCTACAAAAGATTCTTCAAACAGCAGCTAACCATTTCTGACATTTCTGTTTCATGTACATTTTCGCCTGGACGATCAAAAAGTAAAAGCAGAAGCAGAGTAAGAATAATAATTACACAATCTCCAAACATGTAAATTACACATGTATAATGTCTCAATATATATATAAATCAAAGTACAGGCAATGTCATTGACAAGTTGGAAATAAAGTTTAGACGTGAGAAATCTCAGAATCGTGCATTTGCATAAAGCATAGACTCTAAACATTTTCAGATGAGCAGAAGTTTTCCCCACGCGTGAGGAAGAAGAAGAAGAGGAGGCAAGAAGGTACTTTGTCCGTCAGATTCGTGAACACGCAGAGAGAGATCACAACAACTATTTCTCCTGTTGACCTAAAATCTGATGAGAAAATTGCAATGACGAAGAAACCTTTTATCTGTAAGCCCTCAAACACATACGTACGTTATACACACACACATACGTAAAAAGAAAGAAACACACACTTATGTCCTCTTAAATATCTCAAATGCAACCACAGAATGCATTACAAGGCAGTGAGTTTATGGAAAAGAGAGAGTCTTGAACCATTCACACAAAAAATTACTGTCAACAGATTTGTTAGTTGAAAACGTAGTTTGTACTTCGGTTGTTTGGATCAAAGAGCAGCTACAGTGATGGATGCTGGTGAGGAAGAAAGAAAGAAACAAACAAACGAACGTGGAGCTCCTGCCTTTTTCAATATCTGCACGTTTGCTTCTGTTCCTGGAGCGAGCACCTAAGCCCCATCCCCCCCTCGAATTCAATAAGCGCCGGCTTTTGCAGAAACACGAGCTCCCTCTCACCAATCCTGTGAAGTCACTTAGAAACTTAAAAATAAGATGGCTGTTAGAATTAAAACGTGGAGGTCATGTTCACATTAATGCAGATTCATCTGGAGATCCTGTTTAAGGGTTGATTCAAGTCAACACAAAAGAATCCTCTGTGTGTCTGCAAAGGCTGCCATTCACAAGCTGATTGAGCAGCTCCTCCTAACAGATCTGCATTGTTTTTATTATTCTGGTACGTTCTGAAAGTTAACATCAGCTGCAGGTTGTCTATATGCAGGTATGGTTTAGCAGTGTTTTCACACATGCACCTCAAAGAGAAGACATGCTCCAGCTGACTTAACCAGCTGTGCAAAGGCTATTACACACTATTCATTTCTATTGAACTTGCAGCTCTGCTTTTGTGCCCGTGATATTACAATGATTAGAATATGAGGGCTGGGGGCGCTGGTGGCCTAGCGGTCTAATCGCCCCACATACAGAGGCTACAGTCCTCGTCGCAGGGGTCGCTGGTTCGACTCCAGACCGGTCGACCATTTCCTGCATGTCTTCCCCCATTCTCTTCTCCCCATACTTCCTGTCTCTCTTCAGCTGTCCTATGGAATACAGGCAAAAAGCCCCAAAAATATAACTTTAGAATATGAGGACTGAAAGGATAAGTGCAGTTCTTAGGGCCAATGAAGGCTCATTCCTTAAGATCTGGAACCCTTCAGATTTCAAACATACACTGTTGAAAGGCAAGTACCCTTCAGAGTGGATGAAAACAGTTCCTAGAACTACAGAGATGACGCATCCAACATCACTTTCCAGCATTCTTCATGGATGGGAGTTGGAGGACGACTTATTATGTGCTACTACTTGTTGTTTTTCTCTCTCTGCTTTTTGTCTGTTTGTTTCTTTTGTCTTTGCTAATCTTCCTTTTTTACATGTGTCATGTTTTTTGAGTCAAAGGTCTGTTATTATTATAATTTAATTAAGTGGGGGTGACAGTACAAATCTTTGTCTGAAAATCTGCTTTGTACACAGAATGAGTCTTTCATTTTGTTGTTTTGTTCTGAAAATAATAAAATAATAAAAACATGTATTTAAAAAAAAGAATATGAGAGCTGCAAAAACTCTCTCAGTGTTGTAGATAAAGCCTCAGCACTGCAGCTGCTTTGCCATTTCACCACACGGCTGATGTAGTCAAGGTGAAGACTGAGAAAAGGACGCATCACTGTCACATTTATCTGCATTACTGCGAACACAGCCTGAGCCTCTGCTCTCATCTCACAGGAGGATGTGTTTCTGGATTATTTAAAGGGAATAGGTGTGTGGGGGGGAAGCTTTGTGTTGACCTGGGGGATTGCAAAATGTTGATTTCTTCAGAGTCAGGCATCGACTGCTTGGTATGTGGTCCTGTCTTGGTGGTGCAAACCCAACTCTTCCTCTGTGATGTGTTTGAAGACCGGTGCTGCGTTCACTGTCAGCCAGGACAGACAGGAGATCATTCCTGGCAGATCCTGATGTTCAGCCTCACATACAGCTGAGGACATGCACACAGAGACAGAGTCCTGACTCCGATGAACTTACAGTCCTGCGTTACACACATACCTCAGTTCATCTTCATGTGGTGTGTTCAATACAGCTTATCAGGCACAAAAAATGGCTTCAGGAATGTTCCCAAGCAACAACAACACACACACACACAGAAACACTCACGCAAGGTTAGCCGAATGAACACACCACAGAAGTATGAAACATCTGATGTCTGTGATCATCTCAGGTCTGCAGGCAGAGGGAGTTTTACAGCAGAGGCTGCTGATAATATGCCGCCTGCTGCTGTTGAGGAGCCTGGTGAGGGGGAGCGGAGACGGGGTAGGAGACAGGGGGCATGTTGGCGTTGTGATAGGCCGACATGTCCATGGCCACGCCCGCCTGGTGTGGATAGGGAGCTCCAGGTGCCGGGTTCATGTACTGAGCGTTCATGCCAGTGCTGGGGAAGAAAATACAAAGTGAGACTTAAACTGAGGAGGAGTGAAAATTCTGAGGGTTATTGGCATGCAGAGAAGAACATCCTGTTCAATATATTTCAAGATGGAACTCCATGTTCTGCTACATCTCTGAGGGGATCATTAATGTTAAGATATCAAAGATGAAAAACAAGGGAAATCAAACATCCATACAATGAAACACCACTGACAGTATTTTACCCTCACAGCAAACTGATAACTACCCTACACGTCCTGCTTGTTTCCACCAATGATCTGAGGCAAAGAGGAGTCACATGACCAGACTCTCTTCAGTCTTCAGAGTGTGGTGTGAAGTCTTACCTCATGTAGGGAGGCTGAGCAGCATGGGTGTTGGGCGGGGCGGAGACGTTGGGGGGCAGCGACTGCAGAGGTCCGGGCTGGTCGCTGGGCAGATTGTAGGACTGTGCAGGAGGAACCTGGGGCATCCCTGGAGGAAGGTAGGGGGCACCTGCTTGGCCATGGTAGCCCTGAGAAGGAGAGGAGGAGGAGGAGGTTGAGTTTTGCACCAATCAAAACCATCACAACTATGGAATGCTGTTATTGCAACTTATGTCTTAAATGTAATATAAACAAAGGGAGGCACCGCTGTTCTGGCTGTCTGTAAAGTACTACAGCAGCTAGAACACAGTGTCATAGATGACCTGACCTGCTGGGATAAATATCATCTAAAGCCCCTTTCACACTTAAACTGCACTCCTGAAAATGTCCTGACATTACCCAGGAACGCTGCATGTGTGGATGCAAACAGCTGAATTGTTCACAGAGACTTTATCCGGACGTTCTTCTGCCAGCACCTAAAGCTGAACTCCACAGCAGTGTGAAAGAGCAACTTTGCTGCTCTTTTCGTGGCATTTTTCAGGCAATTCAGAGCTCCTGATCATTTCTAGGAACTTTCAGGAGTTGTGAAAAAAAAAATGTGAAAGAGGCACAGATGTGAGAATGTAGCAGGTTACAGTCTGGAACATTTACAGCTCATGATGATGACGTTCACGTTGAGCGGAGCCTCACTCCTTTTACTCTTCACTGTTCACCTCAGGTGTCAGCATAACATGTTTTTTTGTTGCCTCCGAGTTGTGGAAATGTTCTTCTGCATGCTGTAGTGACAGAAACAACCACTATAGGCTTTTTTCAACCAGAGGAACTTTACCCCGGAACTACATGCGTCTCAACCGGTGGACCCAGGGTCTAAATTTAGTTCAGGGGCAGCTAATCCCCCCCCCTGAAAAGCCCCTGCTAGGGGTGGTAGTACTTTTAAAAGGTCCCGGGACTTTCAGGGGGCATGGCCTGCAATGCTGAACGTGTCTGATTGGTAGATTAACTGCAGTGTGTTTATTCCGCCCACCGTCCGCAATAACATCACACACATCTGTGATTCACTTGATTTCTCTTTCTTTCATTAGTTTTTATTTGTTCTCTCTTCTTTTGTATGTGTGTGTACTTTTCAAAAGAAGAAGCTGTGATTCTCTTGATTTAGCAGCTTGTAACAGTAGTCTTCTCTCAGCCCACCGTGAAAGCGTCTCTCCCGGTGTTACGGTTTTAAAAGCGACCCTGTAAACTGTTACAGAATACTTGCTAACCCCAGACCTAAACCAAACACAGTATTCTGAGTCGAGAGAGTGCATTTCTGTCATAGATGATCTCTGTGGTCCAGAAAATATGAGGGCCTGAATGTCCTGAAAAGATCAAGTAAATTTCAGGCGCTCATGTTCACTGGACTTGTAATTCAGTGAGTTCTGACTAATGACCAAACCATTTCAGTTTACTAGAACTACTGTGGATCTTTATTGAGCAGGTTTGAGCTCTTGGTCAAATGCAGCAGCACTGCAGAGTTTCTGGGCAGTTTGTGCACTCCAAATCTTTCCCATAACTGAAAATATAGATTGCAGATGACCTAGCCTACAGACATAACAGTGCTATAAATCTAGACATCTAAGTTTCTAACAACTTGAAGATATATTCCCTTCAGCTAAAAGTGAAAATTACCTCACTCTCTGAACAATACAGAAAGCAGACACCAAAGTTCTAAAGACTTTAATTGTGTGAGAATGTCCTACAATTTCTTCAGACGGTTCATATCATCTGTTTGTGTCGCCTGCTGAGCTTTGCAGCACTAATAAAAGGGAAGTCTATCACTGAATGTTTGGCCTTTAGAAACTGTCTTGTGAGTGGGAGTCAGATACAGAGTGTGAGATACAAACCACCCGCTCCATGTTGGACTGAATAAAGTGCAGACTGTTCCAGTTAGTCAGGTAGTGTTGCTGCATTTTAATCACACCTTTTCAAAGATATACACAAAGACATGCATATCACACCAGCGCTTATGGAAGGTTATATCAGTTTGAAGTAGTTTCAGGATCAGTAATCCTATTGTTCTAATTGTAGGTGTTATTTTAAGTTTTATTATGATTTATAATGTTGTTGTTGCAGGTGCAAGAATAACCTGGTAGAGAGTTAAGCGGTCCTCTGCAGAACAAAAGGAGCAAAAACAAATAAATAAATAGATAAATAGATAAATGGAGCAGCACTCTGGTGTGGGCCTGCCCAGTGAAGTGGACATTTTTCTGTGTCTCTGGGGAGAGACAGCGACATCAATCATTACACAGAAAACAGCCTCTGCCAAGAAAAGGATGCAGCCTCCAGCTCTCCGGGGAGGCAAAAAAGGCTGACTGAATGTCAAGCTTTCTGGACGAGTATAAAAAGAAGCTAAATCAACTCTTTTTCTGCCTCGATGTAACACTCAAGTCGAGGATCTGAGGAATACAATGTGACATCAGCAGCGAGGTGGAGTAGTGTGGCTGCTCCTCCATATTAGTACGACTTGAAATACAAAAACATCCACAGAATCAATGGATCAATACAAAACAGTGACAGAGTCGACTGACCGTAGGTGGGCTCTGAGGTAGTTAACATACAGTTTGTCAACACACACCTCATTAACTCAGAACATCTCTGCTCTCAAATATTTATGAACTGTGAACCGACCTCTGACTGAATCTCTCTTAAACTATGTATGAGTTAGCGCTGCTTTTATTGACTCGGCATGCAAATAAAAGAGGAGGACAGAACACCGAGAAGAGTCCTCCATGATTGATTATAGGTTTCTCTTGCATATATTCATAGTCAGAGGAGAATTCATTAGTTCATCAACCTTATTTCAAAGTCTTGTGCATAAGTGGCCCGACAATAATGTCCAGATTTGATGTTCATTCAAAAATGATCAGTCATGGGTAGGGATGGGTACCTTTCACATTTGAACCAATACGGTACCGATACCTGGTACCTGGGAATCGGTACCGGTACTCAACGGTACCAATTTTCGGTACTTTTGCGTGTTTATGTGGTAATAAATGTTAATTTGTTTAATAATAAAATCTCAATTTTTTTTTTATTTAACATATTTATTTCATTAAACATGAAATGAACAGAAACAGGATTATATAGGTGATTAGATATATTAGCTGACACGTGCTCGTGGCGTCTAATTGCTCTTTCGGGAGTTTATCAATGAACACACATGAACGCCTGCAGAGAGGAAAAAGTCAGTTCTCCATCTCTTTATAATAACATGACACACGACTTACTTGTTGGGCATTCACGCACACAAGAACGCTTATAAACAGGGCAGGTAGTCAGAGCAAGAGAGTTCGTCTCAACCATAGACTGTAAATAAAAACTAAACTTTAATCCACCTGCAGTTCTGCCTCGCGGTCAGTGCGCGCGCCCGTCAGCTGCAGGCTCCGTTTGGCGCGCTCCCGCGCAGATGCAGAGAGCAGAGACGTCCACCCGATCAGTCTCTGACTTTATTACAGGGCGAAAGTATAAAAAAATCGCCTATACTTCAACTCCCTCACAGTCACAAGGATTCGTCTAGGTACCGAAACATGGTACCGTTTGATTTTACATGAAACGGTACTCGGTAGTACCGACGGAATTCGGTCGGTACCTATAAAAGTACCGAATTCGGTATCCATCCCTAGTCATGGGGCGCTGGTGGCCTAGCGATCTAAGCGCCCCACATACAGAGGCGACAGTCCTCGTCGCAGGGGTCGCTGGTTCGATTCCCGGCCGGTGAACCATCTCCTGCATGTCTTCCCCCGCTCTCTACTCCCCACATTTCCTGTCTCTCTTAAGCTGTCCTATGAAATAAAAATATGTCTTTAGAAAAAGAAATAAATAAATGATCATCCATGCATGATTCCTGAGGTACATAATGTAACTCTAGATCCAAATCCACATGTTTATTCCTTTTTTTCATCCATCCATTATCTTGACCGCTTATCCTGTTTCAAAGTCACAGGGGGGCTGGAGCCTATCCCAGCTGACTTCGGGCGGAAGGCAGGGTACACCCTGGACAGGTCGCCAAACATGGCGAGATAGACAACGATTCACGCACACACACACTCACACCTACGGGCAATTAAGAGTGATCAATTAACCTGGTGAGCATGTTTTTGGACTGTGGGAGGAAGCTGGAGTACCCGGAGAGAACCCACGCATGCACAGGGAGAACATGGAAACTCCACACAGAAAGGCACCTGTCTGATGGGGACTCGAACCAGCAACCTTTTCGCTGTAGGGCAACAGCGCTACCCACTGCACCACCGTGCAGCCCTCCTTTTTTTGCAATGCAAGATAAATTGCCTCAACGTTTAAGTTTCTTTCTGATATTATATGCTTATGTATGAAGCTAGTTTGATAAATGACGATTATAGAGTCGGGTGCGACATCAGTCCTGGGACGCTACTAGCCAGGTCACTTCTGTGCATGCTTTATACTATTTCAGTGCATGTGTAGGTCGATGTTTGGAAACAACACATCAAACAAAGTCTGATTAAATGAGCTGTCCTCTGAGAATTGAGTCTTTAAAAGTTAAATGACGATGTGGATGAGGTGGGCACCCCTGTAATTGTTCTGTACTTTGTCTTGTGTTCTTTCATTTGGTTTGCCCTTCTTCTTTGTGATTGATAAACTGACTGCCTGATTGATTTTGGGGTGTGTATGTATTACTTCCCAATGATGCTAAGCTACGTTAAGAAAAGGTTTCACTATCAAGTATAAAGAGGATTTTAAAGGGGGACGTTTTCTGACCTGCATGGCTGGAGCTGAGCCGGCTGGTCCGTACTGTGTCTGCATCTTAGAGTAGTTCGAGTAGAAAGGAGCCTCGTTCATGAGTTTGGTGTAAAGCTCCAGAGCCTCCAGAACTTTGACATTCAGCTCTGACATCTCTGAGTGTTCCCTGAAACACAGAAAGACAAGAGTATTTTCATATTCTCACTCCATTACTCTCTTATTCTTACACTTCATATCACCTGAGATAGATGTAGATAATCTCACACCGAGCTAGACCTCTAGATAACGTACCTGTCAATCTCCTCCAGCTTCTCATCAATCATGGGGTTCATCTGTCCACATGCACCTGTGCAGACATTCAGAGAGGGACGAGACAGTAACAGAGTTAGGAGACAAAAGTGTCGCCGCAGCAGTCGTGACTGGCGGAGAGACTAGATTTAAACCAGCATTAAAGTTTTTACCCTCCAGCTGGATCAGCTCCGGGGAGTCTGGAGCAGGATCTGCAGGATCTGCATTCTGTAGCAGTGCCAAAGTTCTGTCCATCTTCGCCTGCAGAGAATATTCAAACACGTTCAGTATGATAGTTTCATTGAGAGAGGAGGGTTTAGTTATTAAAAGTGTGTGTGCAAAGGAAACCCAGTACCTCGTCAATAAAAACAGGCTCAGGCTCAACTTTAGTTTCCAGGCTCGACTCTTCAGAACTGCTCGTCTTTTCAATATAAGCCACTGTGGAGAAAAGGTTCAATTAGCACTTCTAGAACCACCTTTCTCATGTTTAAATCTAAATAATGATCCCTTAGGTTGGGACTCTTTCACAAAAGTACAAAATGTATCCCAGAATAAGAGAGAGCCAAATGCAGACCTGGCTCGGGCTCAGCATTCAGATTGGTTGTGACAAAGTTGGAGGGGAAAAGGCCGACTCCTCTGTGGTTCTCTCCTTTCCACCAGTTTGGATCGCTGTAAATAGAAATCATGAAAGGAGAGTAAACATTTAGACATGAGCTTCTGAGAGCGAGCCATACTGAGTGAGCAGCTGACTGCTTCAGAGCCATCAGAGCCTTCACAGCATCAAAAGGTTGGATTAAATGAAAATGAAATCTGTGCTCAGAGTGTCTGCAGAAGTCAGCTGCTGATTGAGTTACACAGAGCTCCCTTTAGGAATTAAAGTCTTAAAATGTGTATTTTACTTTATTCAAACTTCAGATTTACACAAATCTCCAGCATTTGGACCAAATTCAGACTCTGAATCTAATGTGTGTCTTAATAGATAACACAAGCTTAAACTTTGTACTCTACAGCTGAGTGGCTGTTTGAGATTTGGTGATCTAAGAGCAGGAATTAGAAATGATGCATCATTAAGAAGGTTATATCCCTCCATACTTGCTACACACCAGCTCTGATGAACTGCATCTCTTAATATGCATGAGCAAATATTGGGAAAAACTGAGCTGAGCTGAGCACACAGGCATGAGTAAACAAATCCTCTATCACAATTCTGTGTGGATATTCACCATCGAGTCACACTCCTGGATGCTGGGCACATTATAGGCCGGGTCTATTACACAGCTGTGGTTTTTGTGCATATAGATGTGTCATATATGAGGTGCGATCACTAAGATCTAAAGTGTCTGAAGGGAAAGCTGAAATTAGTCATGATCAGAAGTGTTGGGATAGATCACCTGTCATCCAGCACCAGGATAAGTTCTCCAGCTTTGAAGGTCAGTTCATTATCCTCTGCCGCCTCGAAGTCATACAGCGATCGCACCTTCCGGGCCTCCTGCCCCCCTCCGTTAGTATAAGTCGGGGGGTCAGAGGTCACAGCTAGGGGCCGTGTCTCTGCCTGCTGCTTCTGCTCCTGCAGGGACATCTCGATGGCTGCAAGGGGGGAAGGTTTGGAGAGCATTTTAGAGACCACAAGAAAGCCTTTGAGCTTGTGATATAACCAATAATCAATTTAAAAGATTGAAGATTATACAGCTTTTTCCTCTAATTGGTGCTCTAACCTGATATCAAAAGGTAAAATATCTGTGCAGAGCATCATGCTAAAAAAGATGACATGTCTAAATGATTGTAAAACTGTGAATCTGAGGGATGTCATCTCAATTTACCTTTAGCCAGGTTGTCATCATCTGATGTTTTAGTCACAGCCGGCGTGCTGACCTTTGTTGTGGACCCCTGTGGTCAATACAGAGAGGAAAGGTTACGCATGTGTGTGTGTGTGTGTGTGTGTGTGTGTGTGTGTGTGTGTGTGTGTGTGTGTGTGTGTGTGTGTGTAATCTGTTCATACATAAGAGAGTGAGAGTACAGCAGATAAGCCTCCCATTGAAAACACATTTTAGATGACTTTAATGCCACCTGCTGTTCGTATTTGGTACTACAGGCTGATGAGCGAGGAGGCTGTATTTTTCAACCCTCTACACATCTGTCTCATTAACTTCTGTCTAAGGAGAGCAGGCAGTGAGTTCAGAGTGGATAACACAGGTCAACAAGAGGTTGGCGAAGGAGCCTAACAACTCTTCACAATCAAAAACTCAGCAGTAGATGATCTAATGCTGAACACAGGCACTTTGTGAGTATTATAAAGGCTTCTCTGAAGTCTATTCTCTATGTGAAGCACACCACAACTCAAACATATGAGGAACATTAACAGGCTGCAGGGTTCAAGCTGTCGTTTAATGAGAGCTCTCTGGCTAATGGTTAAAATTGCACCAGGTTGCAAGTAAGAAACAAGAGTGTAGAATAGACTTCTTCTAGTTAAAAGTGTGCTCAGTGAATAAGTGAAACAGCGCTTAGATGTATGTTTTTTAAAATATGTTATTTTCTGTTTTTTCTTCCCGATCTGTATTTCTTTTCTTCTTGTTTTTGAATATTGTTCCAGACACATTTCTGTCTTATGTTATTTTGTTACATATTACTTTACCTGCTGCGGTTAATTTACTGATTACATCTTTAATCTTAAAAGTCTACCATTAAGATTAAACCAGAGAAACCTCTCAGATCTGTGGATGCAGCTCTGCTGGACGAATCAAGATCAGTCTACGACCTTAGCTGCTTTTAAATCCTCGCTCAAAACCTTTTTTATAGAAGAAGGCCATTCTAAACCTCTAAATCAGGGGTGTCAAACATGTGGCCCGCGGGCTAAAACCGGCCCACCAGAGGTGCCAATCCGGCCCGCGGAACGACTTTGCAAAGTCAGTGGAGAAGACATTAACTGCAATTTTTCAATAAAAGTAACTACTATTTTAGATTTGTCCTCTGGGGGTCACATAAAATCAGAGTGCTGATGGAGCGCACCTGAACGGCACTTTTTTCCTCAAAGTGAGAAAATAGATGACTTGCTGATTGCATAATCCGGTTGAGATTCATTAAGACTTTTTAGAGCACTATAAGATGATCCACTTACTACTAGCACTAGCACTACACCCCTGCATACAACACTGTCCAGCAAGACAACTGTTCATGCTGGAGCTGAGGGGTCCAGAATAATCAACTTTACCTTAGTAAAGTAAAGTAAATCTTAGGATAATCTGTTCTTTTGCAGTGAACATCACACTCTGTGTCAGGTGAATGTGTAACCTGTGTGTTTGGTGTGTTCCAGGGCTTAAAGAGTAAAATATTTGGCCCAACTGTGAGACTAATCATGGCAAAAAATACAACAGCCGTTTTTGTAGAAAGACAGTTCATTAAATGTGAACATTTACAGAATGTACTTGTACTTTTTTGCACTAAAACAAAGTGAAACATTTAGAGTTCTCGTTATTTATAGGTTATTATGTTATGACTTTACTGGTCCGGCCCACATCAGATCAACTTGGGCTGTATGTGGCCCCTGAACTGAAATGAGTTTGACGCCCCTGCTCTAAATCATGGCTACTTTTTTTTCAGGATGGCCAAGCGGTCTAAGGCGCCAGACTCAAGGTATCAAACCTTCCTGTGTAAGGGACTTCTGGTCTCCGAATGGAGGCGTGGGTTGGAATCCCACTTCTGACAATGCTTTTGGGGCGGCAGTAGCTCAGTCCATAAGGACTTGACTTGAACCGAAGGGTCGCCGGTTCGAGTCCTAGTATGGACGAAGTTTGGCAAGTGGACTGGTGGCTGGAGAGGTGCTGGTTCACTTGCCTGGGCACTGCCAAGGTGCCCTTGAGCAAGTCACCAAACCCCCAACTGCTCTGGGTGCGCTGGTTGACGGCAGTATCCTCACTCTGACATCTCTCCCTAAGCATGTTCACTGCATGTGTGTGCATTTGTATGTATATACCAAAAAAAACTGTATGTGTAGCATGTCCAAAATAATAGCATGAGTGAAAAAATCGAATTTCCCCCCTGGGGATCAATAAAGTACCTTTCTTTCTTTCTTCTTTTCTGCAGTCTTTTTCATGTTTGTCCTGTTTTTATTTGCTTTGTATTTTTCTGCATTTTTTGTATCAGAGGAGCTAGTCCACCTCTTTTTCTGTACACATACACTACCAGTCAAAAGTTTGGACACACCTTCTCATTCAATGGTTTTTATTCATTTTAATTATTTTCAACATTGTAGATTAATACTGAAGACATCAAAACTATGAAATAATCTGGTTTGGTCATAATCTGGATTACAGCAGTAGTCAAATAGTGCTATCCATTGTGTACTAACCCTACCTCTGAAAAATACAACTGATGCTCTCAAACACATTAAGAAGGCAAGTCATTCTACAAATGAACTCTTGACAAGGCTCATGTTAATTAGAAACCATTCCAGGAGACCACTTCAGGAAGCAGACTGAGAGAATACCAAGAGTGTGCAAAGCTGTCATGAAGGAAAAAGGGGGCTACTTTACAGAATCTAAAATATAAAACATATTCTGCTTTGTTTAACACTTTTTTGTTCATTAAATAATTCCAAATATATTCTTTCATAGTTTTGATGTCTTTGGTGTTAATCTACAGTGTTTACAATAATTAAAATAAATACAAACCCTTGAAGGAGAAGGTGTTTCCAAACTTTTGACTGGTAGTGTACAGAACAGAACACCAGTATGGACCATAGACTGTAAAAAATATGGACGTAGTATCCGTGACGTCACCCATCTGTTTCTGAAGAGCTGTTTTGAGACCAATCGGCTGCGGCAGCCATATTGCTTCTGTCGAGCCAGTGTGACGTAAAGAGGCGGGCTTTGAGCCTCCTAGCCAACAGCTGCAGTGTTCCCGCAGGCAGCTGTGCCTCTCATTGGAAGACTGGTAATCTCAATATCTTCGAAATTGCCGAATTAGAAAAAAATTCACCCCCCTCACAGTGAGAGGACGTCGAGAAATGAGCTATTCAGACTACACTCATCTTTTGTACCAGGCTGTAAACATGTTTATTAATGCTGCAATGATCGTCTTTTCCCCATCCATGTGTATGTGACTTCCGGTACTTCCGGAGCCAGCCTCAAGCGGATCCTCGATGAACTGCAGCTTTTAACACTTCCGCATTGGCTCATATTCTTAGACCAGAGGTTGCCGCTTGGTATAGACTGGATGTGCATGCACACACACTGAAAGGGAAAAAGCTGCAGCCAGCATAATGCCTGTTTGTGTCAGACATGTGGAGACTTTCATTCTCTTTTAAACTGACACCAAAAAATCTGTTGAAGCTGTCATGAAGCTATAGACGACAGAAAATGCAACGTGAGAGGTACACAGCTGGGACGGGAACACTTGTCAGTTTCACACAGGCAGAGAGAGAACTACCCGCACGCTGTCAGCAGATGACATTAAGGTTCAGCATGAATGATAGCCGGAGATAAATAGGAGGACGGCTCACCACAGCTTGACTCACGCTACCTGCTGCTGCTGTTTGCTCGTCAGCTGATAGAGATTAAATGTCATACCTGCTGCCTCATATGCCACCTGCTCCCCATTAGCATAACAGAATATGCAGCCTATCACTAAAGCTGCATGGAGCACAGCCAGCGACAGGAAGGTGAGGGGGAGACAGGAAGTAACATCCAGGAGATTATGGATCATTACTATGAAAGCTGCAGGAATAAATTCAACCATTTCTACCTTTTTATAGAGCGGGAGGAAGTGAATAACAAGAGCAGATCAACACTGTCAGAGAGGAATCCAATTAAGTCATTATTAATGAGGCTGGAGCTGGAGGCAGATTTAATGGGGACTTTATCGCTGAGCTGTTGTTCTGGTTTGCATTTTTTTCCCCAAGTCCCATATGTTGGATTAAGTGATCACTGAGAGTATTCTACAAAGGGGCACCAGAGAGTGTGCTCAAACTAACACTCAGCCTCCCAGGGGAAGTATACTCCAGGGTGCAGGAAAGGAGGCATCAGCTGACTGTCAACACTTGGAGAGAACAGGAACAAAGCAGATTTCATCCTGGCCAAGTGGATCAACTCTTTACCCCTGCAAGGAGAAGGCATGGAAGTGTGCCACTCAAGTCCACAAAGCAGCACATGTGGACTTAAGCATGGTTTATACTTCTGCATCGACTTACGTTGGCCTTTTCCGATGCAGAAGCCTACTCACATAGTCTGACGTGCACCTCCTCCAAAATGTTACTACACATTGAATTGATGTGGACTGCAGGGCCAGTGATTGGTCCACTTGGCAGCATTGTATTTCCTGCGTTTGCAACAACAATCAGCCTTACATTACATCTCCACATTCAGCTGCCAAACATCATAAAAATGTAGTGAATTTTAAAAAGTATCTTTTTTAATCACATTTAGAGGAATATTTGTGATCTTCTTCAAATTTAATCTTGTTGTGAAAAATATATATTAAGTTCAAATCACTTTTAAATCAAAATGCTAAATATATAAATATAAATATTAAATGTTGAATCTAAATGTTAAATATAAATATAAATGTTTAAACTAAAAGTTTATTAAAAATGTTAAATATAATCTAAATGTTAAATATAAATGTTGATTGTTAAATATAAATATTAAATCTGCATGTTTAAATATAAATATAAAAGTTAAATATAAATGTTAAATATAAATGTTAAATATAAATCTAGATGTTAAATGTAAAATATAAATGTTAAATATAAATCGAAATGTTAAATGTAAAATCTCAATGTTGACTGTTAAATCTTAATGTTAAATCTAAATGTTGATTGTTAAATCTAAATGTTAAATGTTAAATTTAAATGTAAAATATTTAATCTAAATATAAATGTAAATGTTGATTGTTATATCTAAATGTTAAATCTAAATGTTAAATATAAATCTAGATGTTTAATGTAAAATCTAAATGTTAAATATAAATCAAAATGTTAAATGTTAAATCTAAATGTTGACTATTAAATCTTAATGTAAAATCTAAATGTTGAATGTTAAATCTAAATGTTGATTGTTAAATCTAAATGTTAAATGTTAAATCTAAATGTAAAATGGTTAATCTAAATGTTAAATGTTAAATGTACTTGTAAAATGTAAAAACTAAATGTTAAATGTTTAATCTAAATGTTGATTGTTAAATCTAAATGTTCAATGTTAAATCTAAATGTAAAATGGTTAATCTAAATCTAAAATCTAAAATCTAAAAGTTAAATGTAAAATGTTAAATCTAAAAGTTAAATGTTTAATCTAAATGTTAAATGTTTAATCTTAATGTAAAATGTTAATTCTAAATCTCAATGTTAAATGTTGCTCTGCAATATTTAGCTAAAATGCAAATTCTCACTGCTGCCCAGCAGAAATACCAAAATAAAAGCTTCATAAAGACAGACACGTTCCCAGTTAATTTACCACGCTAAACTTAATTTAACATTTCAAAGAGGATGCATGATGATGCATTAATATTAGGCAACAAAAAACAGGAATTTGCCTTGAAATATTGGCTTGAAATAAGAGAGACAGACTCAGACTGTCCCACATGTAGAGCAGCAGAACTCTCCATAAACAGATCCAGACCCAGAGACCCAGAGACCTCAGGTAGCACCGATGTAGGTCAGCCTCTTTATGACACCCTGAGAGCAAAGTCCTCCTCGACTCATTGACACATTTAATGCTGTTATTATGTAACTAATCACACGGACTCCACGCAAAGGAGGAACGAGAAGCAGCTCTGTCAACAATGATTAAAAACCCGGTCCTGATCCTGGGACACATGAACACATAACCAGAGCATCATGGGAAATATGTGAGGAGGAAATTCCACTGTAAGGCTGTGGGCATATAAACACAGACAGACAACCCCACCCGACCTGAACTTTCACACAGGCTACACAGTGGGAAACCACAGCTGTTAAAATGGGCACAGACACACACACACACACACGTTTTGTGACTGTGGTCTGAAACTATATTTAGGGGGAGAAACCAGCAAAGAGAAAGAGAACTGTTCACACTTTACAACACTCAAAACATGAAGTCTCAGTCGTACGGTTACATTTGCAACAGCCCCTGAAGCAAGAATAAACTTAACTTGGAGTTCCTTTTTCTAACAGAACATCATGGTAAAAGTGGGACACATGATAAGTTAAGAAGAAGTGGACACTCATTTGTTTGACCTAACTGGTGTTTACATCACTATGTTGATGTTTCTAAGTTATTCTGACCCATTTAAGTGTACTCACTTTCTATTCAGGGTACTTTGAGCGTATCAGGACTGAACAAGGAAAATATGTTGAAGAAATCAGAGTCAAATAAAGTGAATTTCAGTGTATACACAGTAAGATTGTTTTTTTATTCTTTCTAAGAAATGAAAAACATTCAGAGGAGGCTGCAGCTGAAAGACGTTGATGTTTAAGAGACATAGAATATATCCATTTTGTGAGGGAGTTTAAACCTTTTTGCTCGTTCGGTTTCAGCTGGAGATCTCTGGTATCAGTTATCGGTCTGGGGTTTTTTTTGAGGTTAGTCTCTCATCTCTCTCTCTCTCTTCATCTCCCTCTATCCCTCTCTCCAACATCAGTCTCAGCAGATGTCTGTCTAACATGAGTCTGGTTCTGCTCAAGGTTAAAAGGAAGTTTGTCCTCGCCACTGTAACTTGCTTTGTTAATAATTTAACAGAGCACGGTCTAGACCTGCTCTGGTTTTAAAAGCGTCCTGACATAACGTTTGTTGTGATTTGGCGCTATACAAATAAAGGTTGATTGATTGATTGATTTCGGATTCTAGGAAGTGAAGGAGGAGGTGCAAGTTGAGACGGTCCATTGCATGTCTGATCCAACATCTTCCAATCTTTGTTCATGTGGCTCCTTTGTGTCACTAATTCAATTCTTTATGTTTCTGAGCATCTTGGGGTTAAATAAAACTTATTGGTTTAATCTTTTTAAAAAGCAAACTTAAAGCCCGACCTTTTTAGTCTCACTTTTAACTGAGTTTTATTCTCATAACAGTTTTATTTCACCTTACTTTATTTATTTATTTATCTATTCATCTATTTATTTATTTTCTAGTTCAAATTTTAGTCACTTTTTATTCATTTATTTTATTGTATGTATGTATTTAATTTATCTATTATCTAGTTCAAAATTGAGCCACTTATTTATTTTGTTTTATTTATTCATTTATTTATTTTAAGTATAGCATCTTTTTTTCTTTTAATGGTTTAATATTTTAGTGTTTTATTATCTAAGAAATGTATTTTATTTTGGTGAGTTTAATTTCCTGTGTTGAGTTTTAACATCTTATGTTACCTCCAATGTTTCCTCAGTTCGTTCAGCAACTTCTTTTTTAATTTTTAATTTATTTTATTTTTATTGTTATCATTATTATTGTTGCATATATTGTGTTCTTAACCTTAGGATTGTGGGGTGGGTTTGGAGTCAGGTTTGGGGTTAGGATTAGGATGGGGGGGTCTGTTTATTTTCATTTTTGTATACATCTTTCTTTTTTTAATGTATTCTATTTTAAGTTGTTTTATGTACAGCTCTTTGTGTTACAATGTCATTGTATGAAAAGTGCTTTATAAATAAAGTCTGATTGATTGAATGTCTAACACTTTTGTGTCGTCCCCTTTTTTTATTTCATACCTTTCTTTGTGTTTCCTGTTAAATTCAGATATTCATATTCTGTATTAAGTCAACATACCTGAGAGGACGGGGCGGGGAAGCTGATACCCTCCTCCTTCAGAGACTTGATGGTAGCACCAATCAGGCTGAGTTGTGGATCTTTCTGGAAATCTTCTGCCCACTCCACCATCAGAGCTTTCAGCTTTTCACACACCCTCGAGTGGGCCTGCAGACGACACACAAACAAACAGCTGTGATGTCAGAAAGTTGTCTCTTAAAGGTGACATATCACGCTTTTTTCATCAATATATATTGGTCTAAGAGGTCCCCAAAACATGTCTTTAAAGTTTATGCTCAAAAAAACACTTTGAAATCAGATTTTGGCATGCCTGAAAAGCCCTCTTCTTCAGTTCTCCTCAGAACACTCTGTTTTCTCTCTGACCACGCCCCCTCAGGAAGTGGATGTGCCTGGGCTCTCCAGCACGTTGATCTAATGTTTACATGTTGGCTGAATATACACGGCTGCTCAGAGATCACGTTACTTCAACCCTCTGAATCTGATCCAGAATCTGATCCTGATGGAGAGGCACCTGTAGCAGGACCTTTCTGAAGGATTGGTCACAGATTTAGTGTTTCTTGTTGTTTTATTTATCAGTATGTCGACGTGTGTCTTGGTACACAGCTACGAGCATGTAGCTATGTGGCTATGTTAACTAGCGCTAGCACTTATCCATGATAAATAAAAATTATCCACTAGATCTTCAAATCTGCAGATGTGGGGAGTAAAACCGACCTCTGCCAGAAAGGCAGCAGGACCTTTCTGAAGGATTGGTCACAGATTTAGTGTTTCTTGTTGTTTTATTTGTCAGTATGTCGACGTGTGTCTTGGTACACAGCTGCAGCTACGACATGTAGCTATGTAGCTATGCTAACTAGCGCTAGCACTTAACCATGATAAATAAAAATCATCCACTAGATCTTCAAATCTGCAGACGTGGGGAGTAAAACCGACCTTTGTGTTTATTAAGACAGCCTACAACTAGCATGCCTCCCTCCTAAGCTCCTTGTTAGCACACGTGTGCAGGTAATGAAAAACGGAGAAGTTGAGTTGTATTTTATACAGTCTATGGGCTGAACAAGCTCCGAGCTCTGACTCCGTGACAGACCGGATATTGTTGTGACGTAACAAAAACACGGAAGTCTGAAACGGCTCGTTTCACACACATTTACAGAAAGGTGGAGAAATCAGAACAGGGGCAGAATGGATTTTTTTCATTCTCGGGGGGTTTGTAGACATGCCAGGGAAACATATTTCAGGTAGAGAACCATTAAAAAGTCAATTTTGCATGATATGTCACCTTTAATGGCTGCTTGCCACAGGGTCAAAAAGATGAGTGTAAACGTGAGAATTAAACGGGTCAGGAGTTTACAAAGAGATGACAGACATGAGCGGTTACTCAAAGTAAAACAAGTTAACAAGCTAAACAAACAGAGAGGTTTGCATACCCTGCTCAGCACGGTCCGCACTTCACCGGCAAACTCTCTGGAGCAGATTTCGAGGTGGAATATTTTGCCACAGTTTGACACACAAGCACCCAGCAGCTGGAAGAGAGGAAGACTCATTGTTAATGCATCTAAACAAAGGAAGAGGTATCACATAAATCTGTTGTTGAACTTGATGATGAAGATTTGTTTAAACACTTTTAAAAACAGTAGACTTTGAATTATCTCTATGTGTGTATGCTGAGATCTAAATATAGACCAGACCATGTGACAGTATTTGTCCAGGATGACTCAGACAGAAACAGAATCAGCTCTCGCATTACTCAACAGAGTTCAGCCCTCCCTGTAACAGATCTTCTGTTTGACTTTATGGCTTCAACAATGGGAGTATTAAGTTGTTTACAGCCCAGCAACTGTCAGCGCATTAGTTAGCATTCCCGTCTCACACCTACAGAGAAGTGTTGAACACTCAAACGCATTCAACCTTCTTTTCTTTTTTTCCCATCTTTGAAATAGAATAGAGAAATTAGACAGATTAAAACTGTTTGTCTAATTAAAGTTATATTCTGCAGACAGATTCAGACAAACACTGTGTGGTTCTGCAGCTTTCTGTAACTTCTTTACACTTTCAGCAACAACATATGGATGAAGGATTGGGCCTTACAACGTGACATTTCAGGTTTTTAATCATCTTCATCTTGATTCATTTTGAACTCAGTTTTTGAAAAATGTTCAACATGTGAAGGAGTCACATTTTTTCTTTCTAGTTAGTCAGTCTTTGAGTCTGTGAAGCTTATCTGATAAACAACCTAATAATGTGTTTTCTGTTGTTGCTCAAATTTAACTCTTTTAGGTTTCTTGTTAGATAGATAGATAGATAGATAGATAGATAGATAGATAGATAGATAGATAGATAGATAGATAGATAGATAGATAGATAGATAGATAGATAGGTAGGTAGGTAGATAGATAGATACCTGCATCCCACAGTATAACAGATAGATAGATAGATAGATAGATAGATAGATAGATAGATAGATAGATAGATTATAAATAATAATAATAAATAAAATAAAATAAAAATAAAATAAAATAAAATAAAATAAAATAAAATAAAATAAAATATTATTATTAATTATTATTAATAATAATAATAACAATAATAATAGTAATGATAAGGTTATAATTTTAAAATAATAATAATATATAAGAATAATAATAATGATAACAATAATAACAATAATAATAATAGTAAGAATGATACAGTGAATATAAAATAAAATAAAATAAAATAAAATAAATAAATAAATAAAATACAATTCTGTAGTTTCTGTTGTCATTATTATATAAAAAGAGTAAGCACAGTTGTTTGACAATAAATGGCTTCACCCAACCACTAACCATGAGTGAATTTATTTTTTTCTCTTATCATTCATATTCTCTGAAAAATGACCCAAAAAAAAGACAAATTCTGCCAGGGTATGTAAACTTATGAGCACAACCTTATCTACAGTATGTAAACTTCTACACTTCTATCTTATGAAGCAATAATACGGTATGTTACTTTGAACGAGTGCATGTCATTACATCTGAAATGTCTGACATTGAATTTGGAGAATCCACTATGCAGAAAATAAATGGTTGTCTTTATTGATGCAGACTGTAACACAGATTTGTATGTTATGTTCTCATTGCTATCCCTAATCCTTCTCTAATTATTTATTATTGAACTGATTGATTTATTTGTATGAGCTCTGTTGTCTGTACCTCAGTACCATTGCAAAGTGGGTTCTCCCTCAGTGTGTTTTCTGAGGTTTTAAATAAATAAATAAAATGATGATGTTACACTTCAGATAAAGTATCACACTCACATTGAGGGCCTGCATGGCAACATGAGGCACTTTGTGGTTCACCCTCTTCATAATTGATCTCAAGCCGTCCTTTGGTCTGAAACAGAAGGAAACAAAAACAGATCAATGCTTGAACGATGAATTACTCGACAGCAAACATCTTCCTCCAGACATGCTCCTTGTAGACTATTTCAACGTTTAAGTCCTTACAAATGTACTTCACATAACTAAGAGTTATATCAAGTGAAACACTATTTTAAGCTTACCCATTGGGCGTCGTTCCAATCTTATCACAGATGTCCATAATGAGCCCCCAGTCATCTGTTGTGTTGTTTTCATTGGTTGCTTTTTCTGGAAATGAATCAGACAGGAACACAGACGGTGAGAAAGTACCTTCATCGGCACCATGGCTGCTTTTCTCATACGTCATGTGATCACACAGAGGGCTGAGCAGCCATGTTTCAGAGCTGGTTTATGTTGAAGTCGTCCAACCAGCTTACCTTTACATTAAAAGGTGTTTCAGTCAGGTCTGGAGTATTTAGTAACAAACCTACTACTGCATTCCTTTACAAGTCAGACTTTGTGAGGTGAAGTGTTTTAATCTTTAAGATGGGAATGGAGATGTTCTCTATGCCAGAGGATTTGACTCAGCATGTGATGTCAGCAGCAAATCACTCAATTACACATTTCCAACAAATAACAGAAGCAGTCATGACCGTCGTCCTGACTGCTTACTACTCCGAGTGAAAGTTAAGTGCAACAGTGCATGATTGTCTGTGGAGCATGAGAGGATGAGCACCGTGACCTGGACATTTGCATGAATTTTCAATAACATGTCTGTAGGTTAATTTTTACAACACAAATAAATAAGCTGGGCTGTTATAATTAGAGTTCTAGAAGCCGCAAAGAGGCTTTATAGGAGCTGGAAAATTAACATGATCAACCTTATGATTGTGCAATTGTTCTATTAATCTGCAAGGTAATTTCTCAATGTATTTTTTGATTAATGCAAAGTCAGAAAATGTTGAAGTGGCAGTTTTAAACAGCCAGCATTCTGTCCAAAAACCTTTAAGATAATCACACAACTTTAAGAGGACTCTAAAAAAACAACAAACTGTATTACTCAGTCTGATGTGTGCAAATTATGTGGGTGTAAGTGGTGTATGTATTTTGTCTCAAACTGTTGGTACAACAATCAGCCATAACATTATGACCACCTGCCTAATATTGTGTCCCTCCATCCAATCAGGTCCGGACCAAATCAGCCTGACTAGACATGGACTCCACTAGACCTCTGAGGGTGTGCTGTGGTATCTGGGACCAAGTCATTTACAGCAAATCCTTAAAGTCCTGGGAGTTGTGAGGTGGAGCTTCTATGGATCGTACTTGGTTGTCCAGCACAGCCCCCAGATGCTTGGTTAGATTGAGATCTGGGGAATTGAGTTAACACCTTGACCTTGTTGTCATGTTCTCCCTTGTTGTGTCTCTTGTAGGTGCTTTGAGAGTTGTGCAGGGGTCAGCATCGGCACCCTGACCAGTCTAAAAGGTATATGCAGCCCCATACACAACAATTTTTAGAAAGTTCTGACACCTTAGTTTCTATCAGAACCAGCGTTCATTTTTTCAGCAGTTTGAGCTCCTGTAGTTCTTCTGTTGGATGGAACATCACAGGTCAGCCTACACACCCTAACCCTGCAGTCATCAATAAGCCTTGGCCACTTATCACCTTGTCTCTGGTTCACCAGTTTTCCATCCTTGGACTACACTTGGTATAGGTACTTGTAAAAGAGGTGATGGTTTACTGGATGCCCCACTTGAGACCTCAATGAGAAAAATTACTAAAAAGGTGACAAACTTCCCAACATTAACCCCAGAAGAGAAACTGTCAGTTCTCCAGGGGGAAGGGTCAGCAGCTCCTCTGGCTGCTAAATATGTGTCTGCCTGTCACAGCCTGAGGGACGCACCATCCCATAATATCTGATTTTAAGTGAAGATTTTATGAGCATACCGGATCAAGTGAGGACATTGAGATATGCTGTATGGATGACACCATTGTTTATTAATGCGTATAAAACATGTAATCTATATAATACGTAGTGTAGCCTATATGATATGTAATGTGTGTGTATGAATCGTATGTGCTTTGGCAACAACATGTCTTTGTTCATGCCAATAAAGCAAATTGAATTGAATTGACTGAATCTAAACTGGTGATCCTAAAGGGCTGCAATCATCCCAGGTTGTCCGGTTAGAACACGAAATGTTACGCCCCATAAGAGCTGCAGTTCTGGAGATGCTTTGACCCTGTCGTCTAGCCATCACAGTTTAGTCCTCAGCAAACCCCAACACAGTCTCAGCAGATGTGTGTCAAACATGAGTCTGGTCCTGCTGGAGGTTTCTGCCTGTTAAAAGGAAGTTTGTCCTTGCCACTGTGACTTGCTAAATGCTGCAAAGTGCTCTGCTCATGGTGGATTAAGATGAGATCAGACTGAGTCCTGTCTGTAAGATGGGACTGGATCTTATCCTGTCTTGATGTTGGGTCTTTGTTAATAATAGAACATAGAGTACGGTCTAGACCTGCTCTGTTTTCAACATTTGTTGTCATTTGGCGGTTTGTAAATAAAGATTGATTGATTGAAAGTCACTCACAGTTATGACTGATGTATGTGTGTGTATGTGGGTGTGTGTAACGGGTTTTTGGACTCTAACTGTTGCTTTGTTATTGTTTATATATGTGATGAGATGTTATAACAAGGGAAATGTAATCACAATATTAGGGAACTCGAAATCTC